>NC_056726.1:511300481-511497981 GCF_019279795.1 Protopterus annectens | reverse complement strand
TTGTCTGTGTTAGACCTTCCTGTAAGATGTTAGTATCCTGGGGGGGGGGGGGGGGTTCTATGATTGCTACAAGCTTGCAATCATCTGCAAGCTTGATAAGCACAAGCACTTGACATTGACCTTGACATCCAAAAAATAGACACCAGACAGGAGCAGAGTCAGCATAGAGCTCTGGGGGACTCCACTGGTGACCAACCTCATTAAACCTTTTAAGCGCAACTTGGATAACTGGATGGGGAACAGAAAATACACCCCTGGGATTTCATCTGTGTCCATTCTTGACAGTGGCATAAGGTGCTGATATGTTGGAACATGGGCTAAATTCTTGGCTAGGCTTGTAAGGCCCTCAGGGCCAATGGCCTAGCAACTTCCTATGATCCTATGGAAGTGGTCTCTCAAGGTTCTTTCACTGTTATTTGTGGGTCAGAAGTTCATTCCATAATCCACACTACACTTCTGTAACCAATATTTCTTTTTTTACCTCCTGCTGGTGAATGTTGCAATTTGGTTTCCTTTCTTTTAAGTGGTTTCCATAATTTAATGCTTATAAACCTAAGTTTGCAAGTTCTTTGGTTTAAAAGCCTTTTGTCAGGATCAGACATGTCACTTTTTTCTGTAGTGCAGTGTCCAATGATTTCAGTGTTCCTTGACAAGTTACTTTTGTTGTACCTTACATGTACATGTACCTTCACTAGCCTATGTGTATGCTATTTTCACAATGTACTAAACAATGATGCTACATTCATTTTTATTCCTTTTCAGACAATTAAACAGAGTTGTTAATATTCTAGATACCCTGGATGCACTATATATTTTAATAGCAGGCATCTCTCTCCCCTGGTCATTGCCGGCAAAATCCTTGCCAGAGTCCTCCTCAACCATCTTGTTCAATACATGGAAGATGGACACCTGCCAGAGAGTCAGTGCAGCTTTAGAGAGGGCCGAGGGACAGTGGACATGATACTTGCAGCACATCAAATTCAGGAGAAGTGTCAGGAACAAAACAGGGACCTTTACACAATGTTCATGGACCTGACCAAAGCCCTTGACACATTCAGTCGTGAGGGACTATGGTGGATCATGGAGAAGTTTGGCTGCCCAGGCAAATTCATCAGTATGGTGTGCCAGTTCGATGATGGCATGCTTGCTTGAGTACTGGACGATGGAGACTCCTCTAGCTTGGCTAGATTTTTCTTTTAGTTTTTAATAAACAATGTTACTGGTAAATTTCTACATAATCTGGTGATTAGACTGTGGTATAAATACAATAGTTGCAGTTTTGTAAATTCTGCTACATGATTGGTGCTTTAGTGCTATTCCAGGTGTTTATATTCCAGTTTTGTTCTACATTCTGCTTATCATTTACCTGCTTAAAGTTGTATTTTAATGCCTTTCTGTTTACTTTTCTACTGTCTTTCCATTCTTCTTTGTATCTGCCCCAGCTGCCACAGAGACATTAAAGTTCCTGAAATTCTAACCTACCTGTGGTCATTGACCTGTTGCCCAGAGTCACAAAATTAGGGCTCCAATATTTGCTTTATTTGATTGGATCCCTGTCTAGCTAGTGTGCTTCTTCATAGGTTCATAGGTTCATAATTACATAATAGGCTAACGACCACTATGCAACACAACCCAGTTGTGTCCTCATGTATCGTGGGCATTTATTAGGAAAGGGTATGTTAGTTAGAACGTTTCTAAAGGTTATGAGGAAGGGGATGTTAGTTTAGGCATAGTTACTGTTGGCTTCTATCTATACATGGACTATGACTGAATCATACTGATATTTGTGGTGCAGTAACTTGCGTGCATGAGTAACTTGGTGGATCCTGGCCTCTGATCGGCAACTGACCATTATTTTCTACATGTTCAGCCTGGTGTATAGGGTATCAGTATGTCATACAATGGATTCACAAATGACCAGGGTGAATGTTTGATTTCCCATCCATTAGTCAAGGTAACACTTAAACGGGATTAGGGATGGACTCTGCTTCACATGGATGGGGAGTTTGTTCCAGAGCATGAGGATTCTCTGAGACATATCTGTCTTGTCAACATATCCTATTTATTTCACAAGCAGAAATGTAAATCCTTGTATCTAGCAGAATATTTTGTAGATATGTAAAAGGTCCATCAGAGTTTGATCCGAGGATGCTTTGCATGCCAGACATAGACAGCCTCTCAGTAACCTGTAGGAGCAGAGTATAGAGACAGGGCTTTAAGGCTATCTGTATAGGACAATGAGTTTATTCCCCAGATTCTCCTGGTAAGGAACCTTTGTGGACATTCTAGCTGTTGCATATGTCTGGTTAGGAATGCCAAAGGGGGGCATTATACTCAATGATGGGTCTGATAACAGCCATATAAAGTAGGACTATGGCTTCCCTGGACCTGAATGCCATGCTCTCACTTATAAGTTGGGTGACATAGAATGATTTTCTTACTGCCACATGTTGGCCAAAAGCCAGCTTACTGTCTACACATGTTCCCAGATCCCTGACTACTGGGTCAACTCTTAGGATGTCTTAGCAATGGAGTAATTAGCTTTGGTGGTTCTTTTTGCTAAAAAGCACTATAATGCATTTCTTAGGTTCATAGGATGACACTAGACTATTGGCCCAGAGGCCCTTATAAGCCTAGCCAAGAATTTTGCCCATGTTCCCTCAAAGTCAGCACCTGTTTCCCCTATCCAGCAGTGGCACAGGTGGGATCCCAGGGGTATATTTTATGTTTCCCATCCAGTCGTCCAGGTTCCTCTTAAAGAGGGCTAGAGAGGTACTCTGTTTTACATGGAGGGGGAGTCTATTCCACAGATGGGGAGTCTTTGGGACACAAATCTATCCTGCCAACAAGTTCTATTAATGTCACGGAGCAGGTTTAGGCCTTGCATGCAGGTTGCGTGAGTGGAGTTTGTCTTATGGATATGCAGCAATTTCATCAAGGCTGGGTCTGAAATGGCCTTGCATGCCGGGCACAGGTGACCTCTGAGCAGTCTGTATGAGACTAAGCAGAGGGACAGGGCTTTTAGTCTATCTGTATAGATAGGTGTTTGAGACCCTGGATTTTCCTGGTCAGGAACCTCTGTGGTCTCTCCAACTGCTGCATGTGCTTGGCAAGGTAAATGCTGAAGGGGGCAGTGTACTTGATAATGAGTCTGATAAGACAGGAGTACAGGGATGTTATGACCTTCTTATTCCTCAATGAAATACCTTTATTTATGAGGTGGGCCATGTAGAAAGTCTTCCGTACAATGGAGGCAACGTGGTGGCCAAACATCAGGTTGCTATCAACCTGGGTGCCCAAGTCCCTCGTGACTGATTGCATGCTTAGTACATTGTTATTAATGTGATAATTAGTGGGGATGACATTTTCCCCAAAGTGGATAATGATGCATTTCTTGGCATTCAGTTTGAGGTCATGATTCTGGCACCAGTCATTAGTTTGGGTAAGGCCCTCTTGGAGGATGTTCACATTACTACGGGAATTTAAGACAGCTCCCAACTTGAAGTCATCTGCAAACTTGCTCAGCCACAGACCACTGGTTTTGGCTTGCACAACAGAAAAGTATATCCCAAACAGTAGAGGCCCCAAGACTGATCCTTGGGGTACTCTGCTTGTTAGATGTCTACTACTAGAGGTGGCTTCCTCTACTTTGACTGAGTGGGTTCTATCAGTGAGCCATTTACCTACCCATCTGGTAATATACAGGTTGATGCCTAGCTGGGAGAGTTTATCTATTATACCAGAGTGGGGAATAGTGTCAATGGCTTTGGCTAGGTCAAGGTAGGTGGTGAGCACCATCTCCCCCTCATCCATGGCTTTGGTGACTGTTTCGAAGAAGTGGACCAAGTTTTCTCAGCATTGAGTTCTAATCCATGATTTTGGCACTAGCCGTTTTTGTTAGACCCAGTTGTAAGATGTTTGTGTCATGGGGGATCCTGTGATATCTCTCAATTTTTATTCATCTGAGAACTTGATCACCCAAAAGGATCTTGACATTAGTGTTCATCTCTGTGAAGTAGATGCAAAATAGGAGCAGTCCCAGCATGGAGCCCTGAAGTACCCCACTGGTGACCGGTGTCTTAGTGGAGGTGGCCTCATCAATCCTGATTGCATGGGTCAGATCTGTGAGCCAGCTGGCAATCCAGTGAGTTATGTAGGGGTCTATGCTCACTTTAGTAAGTTTGTCAACTATACCAGAGTAAGGTATTGTATTGAACACCATAGCTGCGGCCAGGTAGGCAGTATACATCTTATTTTCTCATCCATTGCTTTTGTGACCTTCTCAAAGAAGTCCACCAGGATCAGTAGGCATAACTTTCCCTTGACAAAGCCAAACTAGGCTGAGTTCAGAGTGTGAGGGTTACCTATATCTTTATTGATCCTTTCTATGACAATTATTTTCATGGTTTTGCATATTAGACTAGTCAGACTAATGGGCCTGTAGTTTCTGAGGCCAGTTGATGGTCCACCCCTGTGAAGTGGGATAACTGTTGAGATCCTCCATTCTCATGGCACAAAGCCTATTTTTGAGGCTATAGTTGAAATAATGACTGAAGTGGTACCGATTGGTCATGTTTCAAGCTGTTTAGGACGCATCACAGGATATTGCTGGAACACAGTTAGGCTGTGTTTTTGGCTTTAGCATGCACTGCCAGGATCTACTCCCTGCTAATAGTTTGGTGAGTAATGCTAGTAAATATTTCATGGGGGGAGGCAGGGAGGGAGGGATTGATGTTTGTGTCATGGGGGATTCTGTGATATCTCTCAATTTTTATTCATCTGAGAACTTGATCACCCAAAAGGATCTTGACATTAGTGTTCATCTCTGTGAAGTAGATGCAAAATAGGAGCAGTCCCAGCATGGAGCCCTGAAGTACCCCACTGGTGACCGGTGTCTTAGTGGAGGTGGCCTCATCAATCCTGATTGCATGGGTCAGATCTGTGAGCCAGCTGGCAATCCAGTGAGTTATGTAGGGGTCTATGCTCACTTTAGTAAGTTTGTCAACTATACCAGAGTAAGGTATTGTATTGAACACCATAGCTGCGGCCAGGTAGGCAGTATACATCTTATTTTCTCATCCATTGCTTTTGTGACCTTCTCAAAGAAGTCCACCAGGATCAGTAGGCATAACTTTCCCTTGACAAAGCCAAACTAGGCTGAGTTCAGAGTGTGAGGGTTACCTATATCTTTATTGATCCTTTCTATGACAATTATTTTCATGGTTTTGCATATTAGACTAGTCAGACTAATGGGCCTGTAGTTTCTGAGGCCAGTTGATGGTCCACCCCTGTGAAGTGGGATAACTGTTGAGATCCTCCATTCTCATGGCACAAAGCCTATTTTTGAGGCTATAGTTGAAATAATGACTGAAGTGGTACCGATTGGTCATGTTTCAAGCTGTTTAGGACGCATCACAGGATATTGCTGGAACACAGTTAGGCTGTGTTTTTGGCTTTAGCATGCACTGCCAGGATCTACTCCCTGCTAATAGTTTGGTGAGTAATGCTAGTAAATATTTCATGGGGGGAGGCAGGGAGGGAGGGAGGGATTGACGGGTGTAGTTTGAGCTGAATTTTGCAGTTAGCAAATATGCTATGTCACTCTGCTCAGTGAAGGCAGGACAACTGATCACCAATTCAGCACACTGCTATGTGCAGCCTTTAAGGTTATGGACATAACTGCAGAAGGCCTTATGGTTGATTTTAGCATATGAGGTTATTTTGACATCATAACTGGCCTTGTTGGACTTAGTCCTCTTAGTTCCCCATTTAGTTTAATTAGGGAGCTAGTATCACTGTGGGAGTATTTCTTCTTGATTTTAGCCGTGACTTTTTTCCTTTTGTTATACAACCTATTAATGTTAGGATTCCACCAATGTAGTTTGTTTTGGGCTTACTTCTAGTAGGTACAGCTGTCTCTTCACAACCATTTACACAGCTGTACATGGTCTCTGTAAACAATTCCACAGAGGTTGCTGTAAACTCTTGGTTAGGAGGGGCATTGAATGTTGACAGACTATCACTTAACTCATTATACCTGAGTGTGCCTCCAGGTATTTCTGTACTTACCTCCTCCTGTGCCTCTAGGCATCAAATATTGCTTGTTCATATTTGCATTAATAATTTCCAAACCATGCTATGTACAAGGTATTAGAATATTTTATCTTGAAACATACATGATGGCAAATACAACTGTATTAATATTTTACCTCTGTCAATGAGTATTTGTTAGAACTGTATGGTGATAACTTTAGTTTTTTAAAGGCTGAAGCCACACCCACTGGGAGTTTAAGGCACACACTCAAAAGAACTGTACTGGAGGGAATGATTAATAGGATGTAGTTTGCTTTGGAACAGTTCCTAACTGTTACAAGGCTTGCTGGGGTTACTGAGCTGATTTTAATTTTAAAGGAGACAGCATTGTGGTCTGACCTTACCAGTGAGGATGTGACATGGAGGAGTAGTCCTCTCCCACACTGGTGAGTACGAGGTACAGTATGACTGAATTTCTAGTGTGTGTGTGTGTGTGTGTGTGTGTGTGTGTGTGTGTGTGTGTGTGTGTGTGTGTGTGTGTGTGTATGCACACTATCTGGTCAAAAGTAATCATGTTAATAAAGTCAAGGAATCATTGTGCCTGCTAGTTTGAGGCAGTGTATGTTTCACAGTCTATAGAGGGGTAGCTAAAGTCTCCCTTGAATAGGGTATTTTGTTTATTGGTGACTATTTCCAATAGGCCTAGGTATGAGCTATGGGATTCTTGGGACATAGAGGGTGACCTTTTGTTTGCTAGGATATAGTATGGGACTTTGTCTGTAGTGATATGTAAATGGATTAACTCCAGGGCATTGTCCAGTTTAATTAACCCAGAGGTACAGTTGTTGCTAATGTACATCAAGACTCCTCCACCTTTGTCCCTCTTTGTGCATATGATGGTCTTAATGTATGGAAGTCACTTAACCATGCATTGCCAGAGTACTCTATGTGGATTTAAACCATGTCTCTGTTTGCAGCATGAATGTTTCTGCAACCTTCCCACCTGTTTCCTGTTTGATTTTAAAAAGTTGCATCTCTGGCTTCCACCACTTGTGGTAATCTGACTTCTAAATTCCTTCCCTCCCTTTTTTCATTACTATTGTCTGCTGTATAAGCTATTTAAGTACTTTCTCCTCCAATTGTTGTCCATATCTCTGTAATACTGAGTGTCCACCCAGCAAGCCAGTATTGCTCTTAAGTAATCCTTGCTTACTACAAATTGTCTCCTGCTCATTTTTCCAGAACTCCCATCTGCTTAGCATTCTTGCCACACTCTGAGAGAGTCTTGAATTAATCCTGCTCTTTCCTTGAAAGATAAGGGATTAATTTTGCTGTTTTGGCCTGCATTTAACTGTTACAGTGCTACTGCTTTATTTTTTGATTTTGTACTTTAAATCATTTTAAATGTCCCTGATATACCTTGTACAAGTAGTTTGCTTAAGTTGTTGTGTGGTAGCATTATGCTCTCAAGTGATTTTGTTTGTGTTTTACATTAAGAGGACTGGGTTATGGGATAGTCCATCAAGTGCAATAGGCAGTGGCCTGGTCTATCTGAGTTGGGAAACACATAAGAAAGCTGTAAGTATAGTTATCTTATTGACCAGAAGGCTTACACATTAGTTTCCTATTTTTTAAGTCCCTGTATAAATTTGAAGTGTTTGCATACATCTGTCAGTTGTGCAGCAGTGGTTAGTAGTCTGTTTATAAATTTGAAGTATTTGCACACCACTGCCAGTTGTGCAGCAGTGGTTAGTAGTCCCTGTATACATTTGGAGTGTTTGCAAACTACTGTCATATGTGCAGCAGTGGTTAGTAGTCCCTGTATAAATTTGGAGTGTTTGCACACCACTGCCAGTTGTGCAGCAGTGGTTAGTAGTGCCTGGTATAGATGAGTATCTGTAATTCAATGAGCATAGAGCAACAAATTTGTGGGTTGAGTAGCATGGAGCAACTAGTTTGCACATTGAGAAGCACTGCCCCTTGAATTTAGCATTATATAGCGTAGTCTAGTCTTGTGTCTGACTTAAAAGCACACTTAGTCAACCCATTGTTAACCCCTTGTCCACTGCACCCTTATAGCTCACCCAATAAAATACCTGACATCATGGATATGCATTCTCCAAATTTCACCGCAACCAGTTTGGTAGATATGGATATATTGAGACAATGCAACAATTGTATAATGTTCACTAACAACCACTTAATGCTGAAAGAAACAAATGCAATATGTGAAAGATGTATATACTCAATGTCTCTGAAGGAAAAACCTTTGTGTACTAACACATAGCAATTGGGATGTTAGAAGCACACATACTACACTAACTACACAGTACACATCTTGTCATAGTCCATGTAGGAGTAAATGATCTGAGAATTGCTCCCTAGACTACATGAAGAGAAACATTAAGGAGCTTTCTGAGTACGTGTAAAGGGCTAATATGTGGCTAGCACTGAGCAGCATTCTACCTTGACAAAGGATGATGCCACAATATGAGCAGAATATTGACTTTATTGATTGCCTTAGTTTTTAGTGTCATTCTAGGGGGATACAATACTTGTCAGAGTGGGGGGAATGGTTAACAAACCACATTACGGTGCCAAGAATGGTCTGCACCTGTCCTCTCTAGGCTTTTTGATATTGACTAAAACATTATCCTCCATAATTAGCCTTTTTCTGGCAATGCCAAACTGATAAACCTTCCAACATAGCAAAATCCACTAAAGGAAATCTAAATGTGTTACTGCTCAATGCCAAGGGTCTAAACAAGACGCTCCATTCCCTTGGAGAATGTGGACAACAATGCATTCACTTTGACATGGTTTAAAGCAACCCTCCCACCTTTTTCCTTTTTGATTTTAAAAGATTGTGTCTGTGGCTTCCACCACTTAATAAAAATAAAAAAGAAAGTACCAGAAGCAACTGTAGCACACGCTGTTTATTTCTCATTTAGCGCTTTCATCCAAGAAGTATATGGACTTTTTTTAGAATAGCACAAAATGACAAAAAGCCAGCGTAAATGCAGTTAAAAAGTCACATGACTGACAATTAAAAAACAAGGCTAGGTCATAATTAATCTTTTCTCTTTAAAGATGCCATATGTAAAAATACTTAATAACTTTTTAAACTTTTGATTCTTTACCTTAAAAAACCTTTTAAGCCATAAACAGATTTAAAATATAGTTAAAAATGCTAAACTAAATAGCAAACATTGATTTTAGCTTAATATAACAAGACATGGATACAGTCTCATTAAGCCCAGGTTTGTTAGCAGCATTACATCTAAGCTGCCACTTTAACTCCTGGTACTCTAAATACAGATCTACAGGTCCACCTCTAGGTCACTCTTGGACACTGTCAATGACAATGAATTTAAAAGTGTGATTTGGATATTCCTTAGTGTGTCTGTATAAAGCATTGTGTTCATCTTTTTTTTGAAATGTCATAAAAATGTTGATATGTCCTGTTTTTTAAGTGTCTAACAGTTTTCCCAATGTAAAATCCTTTACATTGCTGGCATTTTGCCACGTATATCACCCCCTTGCTGTTACAGTGATATTTCCTTTTTAAATTCACAGTGCCATAATCCCAAATGTCTACTTCTTTACGTTCCAAAATATTTTTACATTGCATACAATGACCACACTTCATGATTTTATCACTGGTAGCCTCATACACTGTTCTTTCCAACATCGTTTGGCTGCATATATCTTTCTGGTAAACTACAAAAGGTCTTTCCCCTACCTTATCAATAATGTCTTGCTGACCACCAAATATGGCCCAGTTTTCATGTATGATTGAACTTATATCATTGAATTGCAAACAATATGGGATAATAAGAGCTTTATTGAAATTGGTGTCATTCTTATGATTTAGTGGTTTTAGTACTACTTGTTTTTGTAATGTCCCATCAGTTCTCTTCCTTTGAACCTCTTCAAAAATACTAGAAAGAAAATCTCTGGGGTAACCTATTCTAGACAACATCTCCCAAAGTTTACCGCATTCTGATAGAAAACAGCTGTGTTCACTAACCATACAGGCTAGCCTTAGGCATTGGCCCTTGACTAATGACCTCTTCTGATGAAGAGGGTGCCAACTGTCAAAGTGCAAGAGGGAGTTTGAGTAAGTCGGCTTCCTATATAATGTTGACTCAAACTTATTTCTCTCCATATTCTTTTTAATACTAACATCTAGAATGTTGGCACATTCGGTGTCAATTGCCATGGTAAACCTGAAGAACTCTGTGGATTCATTTATATACTTAAAGAACTGTTCCAACCTGTCATTAGTGTTCCTCCAAAAAATAATAATGTTGTCTAAAAAATGTTTGTAAAGGGACTAATAGTCCTTGAACTGGGAGTTAAAAATAAAATTAACTTCCCAGTACACCATAACAAATGTTTGCAAATATCGGGGCGCAAGCTGATCCCATTGCTACCCCATTCTTCTGTTTGAAAAGTTGTCCCTCAGACCAGATCAAATTGTTTTTCAACACCAGTTCCATAAGGCTACCCAAGGTTAGACATTTGTTGTGCCTCAAATCCGTTTGAAAAAAGAAATTGAAGAAAAAAACAATCTATTCCAGTGTCATGAGAGATCACAGAAAATAAATCTTTTACGTCAATCGTAACAAAAATAGTGTCTTCTGAATAGAAGTTATCCCCTTCACTCATCAAAAAATCCCAAGAATCCTACAGTAGATATGAATAGTTTTGAAATACCCCATTAGTTTGCTGGTCAATGTATTTAGAAATAAAAAATAAGTTTTTGAGGTGTTCGCATCACCTATAAGTCTCAATGGGGGGTCAGAAGGATTCTTGTGGATCTTTGGTATTCCAAAGATGGTAGGTGTTCTAGGATAAACATATTTCATGTATTCGTATTCTGCCCCAGTAATTTGGTCATTCATAAATAACTCTTCAAGGGAAAGGTAAATTTTACGCATTGCCACATTCATTTCATTTTAGACACTTCGTCGTATGCATCTGTATAGAGTATTCCAAGCACTCTACTGACATAGTCAATTGTATTCATGATAATGAGCCCCCCACCCTTATCAGGCTTCATGACCCTTATACCACTATTCCCAGATATCTTTGATAATAGGTTCCATTCATTCCTATTCAAGTTCTTAGTATAAGAGAATGGCCTGGAAATTCACTTTCTTATTTCCATTTCACAAACTCTCTCAAAAATGTTGCTATAAGGGTGTAGGGGGGATTGAAAATGCTTGGTCTTTTAGCACAATTCCCTTCAACCACTCTACTACTAGTGTCAAATACAAAATTAAAATTATGCTTCCTTATGTAATATTTAAGTTGAATCAACACATTGTGAATTTTAGCGTTTTATGTAGGGACAAAGGTCAGCCCCTTTTGAAATAAGTTACCCCACTCTTCCGTGGCTTCCATATCACTATAGTTGTATATTTTGAAGTATTTCAAAGAGTTGTAGACAATATTACAAACTGGTAGTGTTGACACTACCAGTTCCTACCCCTCCTCTACCCTCCCCCCCCCCGTAAATGTAGGTTGTACAGGCATAACTGGTGTAATTGACCCCTTCTGGTTCATCAACCTCTCGGATTTCCTCGGGGGGGGGTTGTTGTAAAGGGGTCATTTCATTTCTAACATGCTCCACCTCACCATGTTCACTTGTGACTTTAATCCCCTCAGGGTTACTTTGCCAGTCATTCCCTGATAAGGCACTATGAACACTAGGCAGATTTGGGGGGTCTATATTACACCACTGAATGCTTAAAAAAGCGAACGATGATTAATCGACCCCAAGTAAGTAAAAGCTTATAATGTTGAAACCTCAGAATAGCGATTTTTTTCCAAGGGAAAAAAATCGCTGTTCCAAAAAAAAATAAAAATAAAGAAAAACTTTAAAACATTACATAAAGTAGAGTGGCTTTGCCCGCCACACTGCCCAACGTGGGGGGCTGTGCCCCCCTCACCCCCCTACTTAAATATACCAACTCAGAGATCGCACTACAGTGCCAAAAATGGCAAAGTAATGGAAGCGGCCAAGTGAATTCTTTCCTAGGGAAAGAATTTGCTTAAAAGCCACTTCGCTATTTTGCCTTTTCGTTCTTTTATGTTCGATCAAGATGCATTCGACAGAATGCATCTGCGATCACGTAATAGGAACTGATTTGGGTATGCACACCCTTTTTCATATTCTTGTTTTTCCCTTAATAGTTTTTTTATCTTTTTAGCTCTTAAATCGCAAACAAGTTGATCAACTTTATAAAAAACAGCTTTATATTCATCAATTTTATAATCAAATAACGTCTGACTTTAATAATTTGCTAATGTCATCAGTACTGTTGTTCAAACACACCATTTTCCTTTCATTGTCTCAAATCAGTACCTCAAGCAACTCACACCCATGTTTGTTGAATAACAAAATGAACTCATAGTGTAAGTCAGAGTCCAGGACCAGTCCAGAGGGGTATTTCCACTTACAAAGTCATTTTGGAACTTTCTCCACTTTTAAACACTCCTTAAGGTACTGGCTTTCAAGCTGTAGTTTTTGAAATTTGGTGACAAGCTCCTTCAGTGTTTTGAGCTGCTTGTCGACAGTTCCATGATCCATTGCTGCTGTTTCATTGTTTATTTGTAGCACTATACCCTGTCTTAACCATTCGTTTAGGTTAAAACTGTTGGAAAGTTCAACATTACTGTTTGGAAATACACCTGCACTTGATCCACGCCCATCCATGATGGCGTTGGTACTAGGCAGATTCCCAGTTCTCTGCCCTTGACTGTTGCCATAATAATGCTCACCATGTCCATCAGAAGGAATAGAAACATTTAAACCAAGTCCTTTAGTGACACTGCTGTAGCTGGACAGATTCTCAGTTCTCTGCCATGGAGTAATTCCATTTGAAACACCACTGTCTCCATTAGAGGAAAAAGGATCAAGCTGACTAAATGAAGAACTGGCCCCTGAATTGTTGAAATTTGTGCCGGTGCCAAAGCACAAGACATTTGCTGTGAAAGTTTGTGAACAATTCCATTTAAGTTTGCCACAGATTCAAATAATAAATCAGTCCGATCCTGTGTAACACTACTGCTGCTGCAGTACTTTCCATCACTTGACAAACCAAGAAAAACAAATACATAAACCAACTAATAAAAATAAAAAAAAAAAGTACCAGAAGCACCTGTAGCACACACACTGTTTATTTCTCATTTAGCGCTTTCATCCAAGAAGTATATGGACTTCTTCAGAATAACACAAAATGTCAAAAAGCTAGCTTAAATGCAGTTAAAAAGTCACATGTCTGACTCAATTAAAAAACAAGGCTAGTTCATAATTAACCTTTTTTCCTTAAAGATGCCATATGTAAAAATACTTAATAACTTTTTAAACTTTTAACTCCTTACCTAAAAAAATTTTAAGCCATAAACAGATTTAAAGTATAGTTAAAAATGCTAAACTCAATAGCAAACATTGAGTTTAGCTTAAGATAACAAGACATGGATATAGTATCATTAAGCCCAGGTTTGTTAGCAGCATTACATCTAAGCTGCCACTTTAACTCCTGGTATTTTAAATACAGATTTACAGGCCCACCTCTAGTTCACTCTTGGACACTATCAATGACAATCCCCCGGATTCACAAATCCTCCGTGTAAGACTTAATAAGTCTTACTCGGAGGCTGCAGTTGAACGGTATGACGTCAGCGTGCCATGAATATTCATGAGGGCTCACTGACTCAACCGTAAGTCTTACATGGACCGTGTAGGAAAGCAGGGGGCATGTCCGACTGCCAAGCAGTCTAAATGTCCACACCCAAGGACGCCCACAGGCAGGTGCAAGGGGGTGCACTTGCACCCCCTGGAATTGGCTGGCCAGGAGATTAATTTACTTCTAATTTAAAAAAAAAAAAATTAGGGGTGTTCTTTAAGAACTCCCTTTGCATCCAGCCATACAAATGGAGGTGCTTGCATCCTGTTTTCGTCTTTTCCATACATGCGGATGGTTTACGTCTTCATCTTCTGCATTCGCATGTGAAATTTGAATTCTAGATGGGCGCCAGCAGAGATGCTGTGTTGTGTCCAGAAAGAGGGTATTGCCATTAAAATTGGAGCAAGCAAGCTGTTTCAGGAGCAGAGAGGGACTCCACAAAGGTAGGAGGTAGTGCCATTTAAGCAGTAGAGAGGGATTCCACAAAGGTGTGTGTTTGCGTTTGCGTGTGTTTGTGTATAATGTTACAAACAGGAGATTCAGTGCCTGTTAGCCTGGCTTGAGATGTGCACCAGATAGGCTTCGCTTCTCAGTCTCTTTCCCTCTCTCTCAAGGGAGTACAGGAAATGAGCAGCAAATTTCCTCTCCTCCAGTTCCTTTTTCTGACCTTTTCAAATTTCAACAAAATAAAAAATATGCAAGATAAAGATCAGAGATACAGTAACTGCTAAATGCCAGAATTCTCATAAAAAAAATTATTGTTGTACAAGAAGGTTTGATTCTGTCACCCTCCATTTGCCTGTTTTGTGATTCTGAGCAAGTCACTTACCCAGACAGTGCTCTGGAGTTGCCTATGAAAAGGGGCACTTGAGCCCAATGGGTTTACTTGCTTAACAAATAAATGAAAACTGTGACATGGAAGCTTCCCTCTACATGGAGGGTATTAATATCTGTGCCATTACTGAAATTTGATTTACATATCCAGAATTTGTATCAAAATTTCAGAATATTCCTCCTTTCGTTGTTGCAGAGCCAGTGGGATAGGTGGTAGCATTTCAGTCCTTATAAAAGAACATATAAAACTAGAAGCTAGTCACTGCAAAAGAACACCTAAAAACAGAAGCCAAGTATAAAACCCAAGACTAGGGCAGGAATCCATAGACAAGTGCTGCATGGTGGAGTAGTGTTAATTTTCAATAGGTTCATGGTATAAAATCTTCCCTGTGTCTTACTTTCATCAATACTTAACTTCTACCCTTATACACTCAAAGAAAAACTAATATATTTTATGCCTTTTGTAGAATTAAATCTGCACTGCCAGTAATGCTCATCTGAAAACTAGAATTTTAGACTGAACTTCTATAATTTGCTGTTAATTGCTATCAATCTGCATGACAAATATTATTCTGTCTACAGATATATGTATGCTTATGTTAACTGTAAAATACTACTAATGTTTGAATTTTTATTATTGTGTATATAATATTTAGATATAACTGTTAAATCATTTATGTCAGCATTGTTTTTGGAGCTTTTCTTCCAGGGTCTCCACTGAAAATGGGTTCCTGACCCAGTTGGACCTTCCCAGTCACCAAATGTCAGTAAGTAAATAAATAAACAACCACATGACTAATCATATGTGTTAGACGCTGAACAGCTTTGTAAGTCTAAGTAAAATATTTCATAATTAAAAAGATGTGTTATGTTAATGTGAGGAATGGTACTTGGCTGCTTGGAATCTGATCAGCTTTATAACAGATATATGTCAGATATGATATATGACACAAGGAAGGCAGGCTAATGTGGCTAAATTAATGCACACTAACATGAGCATTGTAACACAATATAGATGCATCTCATCCTCATCTAGTACAAGAAGAGCAGTGTAGCAGCTATCAGGTACGACACTGCAGGCGTGTAGAGCAAAAAGTCGATCCTGCTCATCTTATAAATGGAGAAGAAATGGGATAGACAGGAAAGTAATAAAAGGGAGAACAGAAAGCAGGGACAGACACACGGATTACCATAAGGCATAAAAGGGGATTGGGGAAAGAAGGATGATTCATTATTTATGTATGTATACATGTATTCATGCATTAATTCTTAGAAAGAGCCCTTTTTCATATATAGGAAATAAGTGTATCAGATGAAATAGAGAAAGAAGAGCAGACAGCAGGGTCAGGTAGACCAATGTAAATAGATCTAGACAGAAATACAGACACATGCAGTGGAAAAAACAAAAGGTAGGGAGGACAGCAGATAAGTACAGACATATAGGAGATGTACAGGGGATTGACAAGTGATAGTGGTCAAGGCTGGAAAATGTAAAAGGAATGTAGAAAGACATATAAGGGATGGAAAACACCAAGATGGGGATAGGGTAGGGTCCTTGCACAGTTGTATGCCAGGCGTCACTCACTTGGGTGGATAATATTATAGGATCATAAGAAGTTACTAGGCTATTGGCCCTGAGGCCCTTATAAGCCCAGACAAGAGTTTAGCCCATGTTTAGACAAGTCAGCACCCAAAGCCTCTGTCCAGCAGAGACACAGGTAAAATCCCAGGGATGCATTTTCTGTTTCCCATCTAGTTATCCAGGTTGCACTTATAAAGGGATAATGAGGTACTCTGCTTGACGTGGAGAGGGAGTCTATTCCACAGATGAGGGAGTCTCTGGGATACAAATCTGTCCCACCAACAAGTCCTGTTGATGTCACAGACCAGGTTGAGGTCACACATGTGTTATACTCGAGTGGAGCTTGACTTGCGGGTATGCAGCAGTCCCATCAAGGCAGGGTCTGAGATTGCTTTGTATGCCAGACAGGGGTCACATCTTAGGAGTCTGTATGAAACTGAGTAGAGGGACAGGGCGTTTAGCCTATCTGTGTTGAGGCCTTGGATTCTCCCGTTGAGGAACCTCTGTGTGGTCTCTCCAGCTGCTGCATGTGCTTTGTAAAGTATATGCCGAAGGGGGGCATTGTACTCAGTAATTGGCCTTATAAGAAAAGAATACAGGGATGTTATGGCTTCCTTGTCCCTGGATGAGATACCCTTACTTATGAGGTGGGCCACGTAGAAAGCTTTCCATACAATGGAAGCAACATGGTGGTCAAAAGTCAGGTTGCTATCAACCTGGGTGCCCAAATCCCTCACAACTGATTGCATGCTTAGGACGTTGTTATTAATGTGATAATATGTGGTGACATCACTTTCCCCAAATGGGATTATGATGCATTTTTTGGCATTCAGCTTGAGGCCATGTTTCTGGCACCAGTCATTTGTTTGGGTGAGACCCTCTTGGAGGACGTCCACATCACTTGGGGAATTGATAACCGCTCCCTGCTTGCAGTCATCAGCAAACTTGGTCAGCCACAGCCCACTGGTTTTGGCCTGCATCTCAGAGAAGTATATCCCAAATAATAGAGGCCCCAAGACCAATCCCTGGGGTATACTGCTCATTTTGGGTCTACTGCTTGAGGTGGCTTCCCCTATTTTAATTAGGTGGATTCTATCAGTAAGCCAGTTTACTACCCATCTGGTAACATATGGAATGATGCTTAGTTGAGAGAGTTTTTCTATTATGCTCGAGTGAGGAATAGTGTCAAAGGCTTTGGCCAGGTCATGGTAGGTGGTGTGCACCATCTTCCTCTTGTCCAGTGCTTTGGTGACTGTCGCAAAGTCAACCAGATTTAACAGACATGACCTCCCCTTGACAATGCCAAACTGTGTGGGGTCAAGTGTTTGGAGGTTGGCAATGTCCCTGTTAATGAGGTCCATGATAATCCATTCCATGGTCTTGCAGATCAGGCTAGTTAGGCTGTTGGGGCTATAATTTCCCAGATCGGTGGACACTCCGCCTTTGTGTAAAGGGATGACAGTGGCAGTCCTCCACTTGGCTGGGACAAAGCAGGTACTCAGGCTTTGGTTAAATAAGGTGCCTGATGGTGCTGCAAGTTCATGCCTGAGTTCATGTAGTATGCAGCTGGGGATGTTTTTAGGTCCCATGGAGGCTGTATTTTTTGCCTTTGAGAGGGCAGTGAGGACCTGCTCCCCTAGAGAAAAGGGGAGGGGGCAGGTACTGAGGATGTCCTGATTTACTGATGGGGGATGGAGGGGTGAAGTTTTTGCTGAATCTGTCAGCCAGTAGGTTGGCTATATCTACAGCATTTGTGTATGTGGTGTCCTTGACCACCAGTTAGGAACAGATCTGGGTGCTTCCTTTGAGATTGTGGACATATGTGAAGAAGGCCTTATGATTGTCTCTAGTAGATGTGGCCAATTTGGAGTCTAAGTTGGCTTTACAGGATTTCACTAGTGCTCTTATTTGCTTGTTCAGGCTAAGGAGAGATTGCTTCCAGTTAGGCACCTGCTCCTTCCTGGTCCTAGACTGCAATGTTTTCCTTTTGTTATATCCTTTATTGCAAATGTCCACTAGACAGGTTTACTCTTCCTTGCGGAGGATGATTTTGTCCTGTTGGGTATTCCTGATTCCATGCATCTATATAAATGCTCATATAGTACTTTGGTGTAGATTTGGATATTGGTGCCAGTTCCTACAGAGGGGAAGGAGGCTGTGAAGCTGTTTATATCATTCCTCAGTAGATTGTAATCAACTTTGGAGAAGATTTTTTGTTTGACCCTAGCTAGAGGGGATCAGGGGAGATGGTGACTTCAAAAGTGACTGCTTTATGGTTGGATCTTGCAAGGGAGGATGATACTGTAGGGGGTTCTGCAGTGGTTACTCATGTTGGTTAATACCAAGTCCAAGATATTATCACTGCTTGTTGGGGTATTGACTAGCTGTTCCAAAGCATTTGCATTGATAAAATCGAGGAATCTCTGGGCATTTGTGTTCTGGCATGAGTAATTTTTCCAATCTATGGTTGGGTAGTTAAAGTCACCCAAAATCAGGGTAAAAGGTTGAATCATGATAGATTTGAAGAGGTGTAGATAGGTGGAGTGGGCATCTTGAGCCAAATTTTGAGGCTTGTAGCTAGCTATGATTTGAATAGGGGTCTTGTCAATGGTTAACTGCACCTGGAGTGTCTCCTGTGTGTCATACTAATATATATATATATATATATATATATATATATATATATATATATATATATATATATATATATATATATATAAAATATAATATATATTGAAACTCCACTTCCTTTGGATTTGCTGCCCACAGTTTGGGGTCTGATAGGTTGAGAAACCAGGTAAGGCTGGGGTGCTCTTCGCAGCTTTGAATCAGGTTTCTGTGACTGCACAGATGTCAGCATCTTCCATGGTTAAGAATGCTTGCAATAAGTGCAGTTTCATGTTTAGACTCCTAGCGTTTGGCAGCATGACCTTTAATTTGCATTTTGTTGAAATGTTTTATGTTGGTAGCATCAACCTCATGACTTTTCCTAAAAAGGCACTATGGGGAGACAAGGGCCTTTGCCAGAAGCCTGAAGCCCAAGTGGGACAGATGCAGGCCATCTCTAGCAAAGCATTGTGGTCTGTCGATCATATCTTACCAGGCTGACAGGTACTGGATTCCCCTGGAATGACACCAGAAACTAAGCCAATTATTAAAATCAATCATTTTCTGTTTGTATCAAGGCATTATTCCGGGTGACGGTAGAATGCTGCTTAAGGCTAGGGTCATACCTGCCTGGGACACATATTCAGCAAGCTCAATCATGTCTCTCTTCAAATAGTCTGGGATGGTATATCTCAAGTCGTTCACGCCAACATGGACTATGATAGAGTCATAACAGTACTTGTTGTTGAGAGACATGAGTGCATGTGTGATATGGTAGATTCTGACACCTGATAAACAACTAACCGTGACTTTCTCCTTATCCAGCCTGGTGAGAGGCACATCCGTGTGTCTCACAATGGAATCTCATATGACTAATATGTTGGGTTTATGGTTAGGCCTTAGTGGTTGCGATACTCAGGTGTGTGGACTACGCATGGTATTTGGTGTGGAGTGTTGTGGAGTTGGTGTGTTTTTGCCTCCGACGTTTCCTTTGTTTGGGTTTGTTTATGTTGAGAAGCTTTGCATATGTTGGTGTGTGTTGTGTAGTTGTGGGTGGTGTTTGAGGTGTGCTGATTGTACTGACAACCTTCTCAGTGCCAGATATACTGGCTTGTGAGGGAGAGAACTCTAGGTTCTTAATGTAATTACATCTCTCATAAATTGTGTCCTTAGGTGGTAGCAGTAGATGGTTGTCCATATACATGAGGCAGTTGCTACACTGTCTCAGGATGCCCATACCAACCAGGATAGCAGGAGAAACCATAGGAAATTGTCCATCCATATTTGTCAGAATCTGAGGGAGAAAGGCCAGGGAGACATAAGGGGCAGGCCTAAAGCCCAAGTTCTTAAACCAAAACTAAGAGGCTTAGAATAACACTTACAATTTCAACAGGCTATAAACACGCAGTAATAAATGCGACAGAAAAAGATGTAATTGAACACTTTAGAGAACATGTAGCAGCAAGTAGCAGAAGAAAAAAGATGAAGTAATTGAGTAATAGGAGGAAACACAAATAGTGTATAAGCATCTGAATAAAGTGTTTTTTTTTGTTTGTTTTTTTTTTTTGCATTATATTTTTGGTCTGTTCTTCATAAAAATTCTGTTTTTGACAAATCACTGGGATGAGCCAAGGATTAAAGTTACTAAATAAATGACATGCATTTGAGTTTCAGACTTGATATCCTTCAGAAAATGTGTGTGTGTGTGTGTGTGTGTGTGTGTGTGTGTGTGTGTGTGTGTGTGTGTGTGTGTGTGTGTGTGTGTGTGTCAGAGAGAGAGAGAAATGCCCTAGTTAGATCTAACAGGTGGAATTTATTGTCAAGTGCATTTTCAAGGAATTGTGAGCTTCAAGGGAAGCAAAGGTTACTGTTGCTCATGCTGAGTCTGCTTAAAATGTAAAACTGTTTTGTTTAGCAAATGGTATCATTATTGTGGTATAGAATTTTAAAGCAGTGTTAACACAGCAGGTAGCATACTTGCATCTTGATGCAAAGGGCTGTAGGTTCTATTCCTACAGCATGTATATTTGTATTTTATGGGGGTATAGTACTGCAGTCCTTAGTATGTCCTCCTTTGGATGAGACATCTAATAACCATTAACCTGTTTTTCAGCTTGCCACTCATTCCCTATTGCAATATACCAGCTTACCATTTCTTTTAATGTAACATAGGCAATTTATTCTGCAAGGGCAACAGGCACTGAATTTGTAAATGAAACACTGAAATATAAAGTTGTTTTCTAGCAACAACCTATTCATTGGTTTCAGATCTCTTTAATGTGGAATTATTCAGATGACTTTTACTTCTGCAGAGATTCTGCATATTGATTGATATTGGTGGATTGTATGACAGAGGTTTGAGTGGCCCTTTATGGTTGAAATGTTCTGAATTAGGCAGGTTGTCATTATTGGTTCATATGATTTGTTTCATTGCTTAAAGGAAAAATGCTCAGAACTATAAATTTAAAACACACTCTAACAAGTGGTGCTGTATTATACAAGGGATATAATTCAATTATAATGTAGTATAATTAATACAATCAGGAAGGTGAATCAAAGAACTTTTGCATGGTTCTAAAAATGTGTGCAAGGAGCCTATGATTTGGAAACAGGCCAAAGGTAAACTTACCCTGCCACTAGCCAGATGCATGTTCGTTGAATGTGGGTTTCGATGCTGTTGCAGTGAATGTGGGTTTCAAAGGTAGAGAAGTTTTAATGCTAAGTCTGTTTTCATTGTAAGACTATGCTTTGTTAAGGTTTAGTAAATGTCTATCAGTGTTTGTACTATAAAATTTGAAATAAAAGTTGCAAATGAAATCCCAATATCTGTAATCATTGTAGAAGTAAAGCATAAAACAGTATGCACACTGAGAGATTTGAACAGTGTCTATGACATATGGGGAGAAATATCCAAGTAATGGGACACGGGAATGGCTGCGTGGCTGGGGGGGGGCCTGCATGGGTGGGGGGGCTGCATGGGCAGGGCTCTGGGTTTGCACCCCCCTGCAAAAAATTCTGCGGGCTCCCTTGTCCACACCCCTGCAAGGGTTGGAAAAGTAAAATGAAAACACACAAGAGAGAGTCTGCTCAAATGTCCTTGCACCCAACACCACACTCCCTGACATTGTAAACCCCCATCACAGTTATAAAAAGTAAAACATTAATTTTATTTTTTTTAATTCCCGAAATAGCTGCCCGTATTTGCGTGTGTGTGCGTGGGTGTGCTCATTGCTTAGCTGCAGTTAGTAATTCCAACATGGAAGAGCATAAGAAAGAATATTTATGCAAATCACATGCAATAGCATAATGGTAGAACGTTTGCCCAAAGAGGTAGCATTCATGGTTCGAGTCCCCCCCCCTCTTCTTCTTATTTATGTTTTAAATCAGTATATGAAATAATACCTGACATATATGATTAAAATATTAGTAAAAAGCAGTGAAATGGCCAATGTATCAGTGAACAAAATATATATTTTTAAAGGAACCTGATATATAATTGCCCGCAGATAAGCAGCACTTTACCCAGCGCAATAGAGTTGCCCATAGTTTAATAGCGCTTTAACCAGTGCAATAGAGTTGCCCAAAGTTTAAGAGCACTTTACCCAGCGCAATAGAGTTGCCCAAAGTTTAAGAGCACTTTACCCAGTGCAATAGAGTTGCCCAAAGTTTAAGAGCGCTTTACCCAGTGCAATAGAGTTACCCATAGTTTAATAGCGCTTTAATTAGCGCTATGTGTTTGCGCGGACGTGTGCGCCACACCAACCAGGTTACCATAGGGCACCGTGGAGCAACGAAGAGCAAAGTTGCTTAAATGCAGCCACACCCCCTAGCTTGTCTGGACAGTATTAAAATAAAATGAATGACAAGGTTCGAACTCAGGACTCTGTGCATCATAATCAAAGTACAGAACCACTAAGCCATGACAGCTTAGGAGAAACAGCCACTGTTAACATACATATACCTAGAAATGGTAGATTAACCATTACTAAGCCAGTCTGCAGTCAGCCGAGAATGTTCAAAAATGGCCAATCACAAAAAAGTGTGGGAAATGCGGCATATTTAAACCCCATAGGCAGGAATAATCGCCATAACTGATTGTAGCTCACATCTGCAGTTAGAATGGCTGGTGCTGGAGAGGGTACATGCTTCCCAGCGCAATGTTGGGGCATCAAGGAGTTGAAATACATGGTTTGGCTCCTTGTCCACCGTCATGAGTCAAGACTCCTGCAGGGCCAGTTTCAAGGGACGGAGTGCAAGGCAGAGTCTTGGAACCGGTTAGCTCATAACCTCACCAGTGTCACAGGCGTTCCTCAGACAGGTGAGCAGGTCCGTCACCACCATGCAGACCTGAAGAGATGGAAGAACCAATGGATACAGGAGGCCTGTGGGATGCAAGATGCCCCACAACTGAGTAGGTAGCCATGGAATGCAGTATGTAAGAATTGATACTTGATTCTGTATAATGGATAGGTATGTCTCAATATCCCTTCATTTATTTTACAGCTGCAGGTGACAGTGCTGTGAATCAGCAAGCCTATGCAGATAGGCTGCTAAGGCTGCACCATCAGGCAGGTTATTGATTATTCTACATGTATTGTTATATAAAATAGGGGAGAGAGCATGAAATAAAGTGTTGCAGTCCAATAATATA
Source organism: Protopterus annectens (assembly GCF_019279795.1). Classification (NCBI taxonomy): domain Eukaryota; kingdom Metazoa; phylum Chordata; order Ceratodontiformes; family Protopteridae; genus Protopterus; species Protopterus annectens. The sequence continues at coordinate 511,474,577 of NC_056726.1, read as the reverse complement.
GGCATAAAATGGCCTGAATAAGTCCTCTGCATGTGCTGTCAGATAAAAAAGTCAGAGAGCCAGAAAAAGAGTGTAGTAACCCATTAAGAAAGGTAAAATATGTCCGAAATAATATCTGTGCAGGTACTGTCATATAAAATAAGTGAGTGAGCCTGAAAAAGGGAGTGTTCTAACCTATTAATAAAGGTATAATATGTCTTGAATATGTCTTCCATATGCACTGTTATAACAAATAAAGGAGTGAGCCTGTGGAAAAGTGTGTAATGTCAGTAATATAGGTCTAAAACCTGGAGTGTGTCTGTGTCACTTAGTTTGAAATGTTGTTGTACCCTTGCATTATACAAATAGTACTGTTTTGAAAAGTGCTGGCAACCCAGAGTTGTGCAGTCCCATCCAAAGTGGGTGATGGAAGTGCTAGTAGCTGTGAAGCATATATACAGTCCTCAACAGTCAGTTACTGGCTGGCATGCATGAGTAAATGTGGCACACGAGTAGCATGTTCATTTGTTCCCCAGAAATGTGAGTGTGCTTCAAGAAATGCAGGGCTCTGTACAAATTGAAGTGAAAATGTCATGTGAAAACATCCAGATATGAAGATAAAGAAATATAAATGCAAACAAGAAATATGTAGCAGTAACATCTGCATCTTGGACAGTTAGTATGTCAGATATAGGTCAGGTATATATTGAACTAGCCAAACCCATTACACAACCTAATGCATCATGGCAAGTGTAATAATACATGAAGGGGATATACACTTGCAGTCACTAGGAATGTAGTGCAGACTAAAAGTAATTATAAGATGTTAATTGAGGTTTTTTTCTACACCCTACTGTATGTGCATAAACCATGCAATTCCACACCTCAATGGGTATGTGTAATCTTAAATATTTGTTGGGAAATATGCCCTATTGTTCTATAAATATTTGCATTCACATTGATGCATGTGCCCTGTTCAAACATCACAATCATGGTGGCCTGTTGCTACCAAACATCCCTGTATGCTGTTGGAATATCCACTGTCGTTCAATATATGCATGTGTTATGCTTGCTGTTCAACTGTTGGAACCTTGGTGTGTTGGGTTAATGGGAATATTACTGCATTCTGTTACAACTAACCTGGAATGCTGTTGTTTATGTTGTAATTAAACACACCTAATCACAGAACATATGGGAAGGCCAGTCCCAGAGGACCCACCTGTCCCTCCTCAGCTGGCGAGTGCACCTGGCACCAGCAGGTCCAGTGCACAGCCCGGGCTCCCCTCCTCCATTGGTCCTGTGCCACCTTCAGGTGGAAGCACTGCAGGGGATGGGGCTCACCCCCCCCCGTGCAAGCGTGGGTGGAGAAGGGCCACCTGTCACCCTTCAAAGGGTCCAGGCTGTGGTGCGTAGGGAGATTCCAGCATTCAGTCGGTGATCCCCTATGCCAGCTCGAGGCGAGAGTGGCACATCTCACAGGTGAGCCTGCCCATCCTATGCAGCCCCCAGCACAACCACCCTTGGGGCTGTGAAGGTGCAGTGGTGACTGCCCATGGGTGGGGATCTCAGTTCCACTGTTACCATCTGTGGGCTCATGGGCTTGCGATTTCCAAACATCCGTCCCTGTCAGTTGTGTTCACCCACCCCATGTGTCATACACTGCCCCTGTATGCGTCTTGTCTGTCTTGTCTGTTTACCTCCCCAACCTACCTCCCCGAACATACCTACTTCCTCTACTTCACTTTCCACTCTCACCTGAAAAAAAAAGGGCAATCTGTACCCACAAAAACATTACGCCCCATACATAGCTGCCCATTTCGCACACATGTCCACTGGACATGTAAACTGATAATTATAATTGGCAGTATAACAGACTTTGTTGTCCTCACCCCTCTCCCAGGGGTGGAAGGTTTCAAATTTCACTCCAAATTTATTGCATATGCACAGCTGTTGCTGGTAAAGAAATGGGCAGCTATGGACCTTCCCTACACCCATCCTGCACATCCCAAGCTTGTTTACCTACTGTCTGTCCCTCTTTTTGCCCCCTTTTTCACCACTTTCCTATCTCCCCATTTTCTTTTCTTTAAAAGAAATTAGTGCGGGGGTTAGCGGGAGTAAGCACTTTTAAGCGGTAGTAAGTGGGTTTAAGCGAGTGTGCGCATGTGTGCGCTTAGCTAAGCATTGCTAAGCATCACGCAAACCCGCTTGCAACTGTTTAAAAGTGCCTTAGTCACTCTATGTCAGGGCCCTTGTTCTGCTCAGCAGCAAAACAAAACACCTCTGTCAGCCTCGAACCCCAGACCATTGACACAATAGACTGCATGAGTTACCACTATGCCACAGCAGATATACAAGTAACTTGGTGCTGAAATAAATATATCATGCATTACAATGAGAGAATGCAAATGGAAATTAGGAATTGCATAACACAAATCCTGTTCTGTGGGTCTTTACCAGCAGTTGTTGTGGAATTGCATGACATGACTGTGAAAAGAGAACCAACCATCCTAGCAGGGAATAATGTTACAGTAGCACCTTACAAACACCACACAGTATCAGACCAGGATAAACACTGGCAAAGTTGAATAGGGCATAGGCCAGACTCCCCAACCGTGACTGCTTTACAGGGATGTCCCTGATTTGTAAACAAATGTTATCTGTGCCCCACTGAATCACTCTGAAAAGTACTAACTTTAGGCAGAGTAGTGTGGAATCACACGTAATGAATAATGTCAATAGGTGAGAATAGACACTGCTTGCATGTCAGAAAAGGTTTAGTTATACATATGCTCTGATTCCCAAGAAAGTCTCAACTGCAATATGTCTGTAATATATTGCAGGTGTATCTCACTTATATGTACCTTTCACTGAGGCCGTTCAAATATATACCTGAATGTATCTAAGGCCTGGCAGAGGCAGAAACACACAGGCATATCAGCATTACTGCTGTTACACACTCTGCAAATAGCTTTGGAAGGAGTTCCACAAGCATGCCCTTATGTAGGAGTACAACACAGAAATATCACAGGATGTAGCCATGTACTGCTAGCAACCAACTGTGACAATGCCAATATGCCAGTGCTGAAAAGACTGGTGTGGTGCACAGACAAAGTATAATAGGCTAACCACTAGCTACCATCTGGATATGTCCACAGGTGGGAGCTACGCAGACAGACTACTTGCCTTGATAGACTAACAGGTACACAGCAACCCTGTATGTTCAGCAAGATAAACCTCACATGATAATAAAAATGCTCTTTGCAGTTCTGCACCCCCTACCCAAAGGTACAACACACCTGTGTATTCAGGCAAAAACAAGGGTGTAGGTAGGCATACTCAGTACTGAAATATGTCCAGTTGTCTTGAGCAGCCTGTGCTAATGTCAACACAAACAAACCACAAACTGTTCAGAAGTGTGTAACGTAATAATTACAGTATAGCAGTTCACAAACACTGCATGTGCCACAGGAATACAGTGCAATAACCACATTTGTATGGCAGTTAATTGTCTAATTCAGAAAGAAAGTACATACTCCCATGTATCCTGTGTTAGCATTTGGAGGGGTGAGTACATGTCTACACTGAGAAGTATGTACTGGAAGCAGCAACATTCAGGTTTGAGTACAACATGCATATCACTGGCTACAACCCTAGCTTCAGATAACAGACATATACCAATCTTCTGACTGACATAACGGTGTCCAGAGCAAACAAGCATGGGCCCCACCTTGGAAAGCTGAAAGGGCTACGCCTACCTAACTTAGCATTTTATAGCAGTGGGCTGCAATCACAGTGAGTACTGCAATCACCACACAGCAGGCTGCATGCAATTACTGAATGGTGGGCAGCAATTGGTACAGTGGCTGTCACATGCACATGTGCAGATACCTAGAAAAGCAGGCTGTACCTGCTGTCCACACATGCAATAATATCATTGCAGGTACAGGGAGATAGGGAGTGAGAGTGAGAGAGAGACAGAGACACAGACAGAGACACAGACAACAGAGACAGAAACAGAAACTGAGGGAGAAAACCCAAAACAAACAACCAAAAAAAACCCAACAAAACTGTAACAACAGACAGAGCACAGAAATACAAAGGTAAGGTATGTAACTCATATGTATGTGCTTGCATGTAGTGGATGTTCCTGAAGAGTACTCTACACACTGCAAATCATCCATGTGTGGCAGCAGTACGTATCTGTCTGTATCTGCACATGTGCATAGGGCAAGGGACATACTGCAACTGTCAGTGAAGGGTGGACAGATATCTGTTGTTGAAGGTTGTTATGTGCATATATCTATGTAGGTCATACTGTGTGGCATAGAAAACAGTATGCAGTGATGATATATGTCATGTGGTGGTTAAACGCTGTGGGACTGATTTGTCAGATCTGCTATGTTACAGCCAGTGAGGCCTGCTAAAGCTACATGGGCTGAGGACACCAAAATGCATTCTGCACAACACTGTGCAATATGATCACATAATTGTACATCCCACAACTGTTGCATAAGTGATATCCCCACCATGAAAGGTGGACTGTACTTGTGCCTATGTGTACATCTATGTGTACAGCAATGGATGTGTACATGTATGTGTATAGATATGTATATATATGTCTGCACAGAGGACATAACTCAGGCATAAGGGCTTGTAAGTAGTGACACACAGTACTGTATGGTACACAGGTAAAGCTCATCTGTGTTGGCATACAGTGATGTGTTGTATGTTTGTCTGATGTGTGTGTGATTATGTCTGTACCATGGCCGCATTCATATGTGTGTTACAGGGTATACGTGTGTATCTAGCAACATATATACTCTGTTACAGCAGTATGCCACCTATAGTAACAACTGTGCAGATATGTTAGGCAGGGCTATGGGATCAATGACTAAGGTGGTTGAATGGTACTACTGTAACTGTACTTTACATTCATTGCAATGGATGACATCTCTGTTCATGCGTTGGCGTGATATATACCCCTGTGGCAAGGTTGCGCATTGTGTCACAAACAGTGTGTTGGGTACTGTTGTATAGTGGTTTGATATATAGAGTGTGCCAGGCACTGTTAGTCAGTTGTGGCCTGAGAACCAGTAAGTGGTATTGAACGCGTGTATCCTCTGACAGACAAATGGATGGTATATATGTCAGTAAAGTGATATCTGTGGTTAAAGGTGTAAAGTGTGCCACAGGACTCGCTCACACATATTGTTCATATCTCTTTCAGCCAGATGGCCCACCAACATAACCCGTCATACACAGCAGCGGAGGAAGAGGTGATACGGCAAAGCCTGGTACAGCACTACACAATGCTGTTTTCCAGAAGCAGTCAGCACCAGCAGGAGCGGACTGCACTGTGGCAGGATCTTGTTCATCGGGTAAATGACATAGGCATGCATAACCGGACATATGAGCAGGTACGCCATTACTGCAGTGATTTAATTAGACATGTCTGGCAGCATGCATCTGATATTCAAAGGCAACAGCTTGCCACAGGTGGTGGGGTGGCCATTTATCCCCCTCTCACCAGAGTGGAGGAGGTGCTCCTAAGTGTGGTGGCTCCTGGACAACAGCAGCAACTCCCAGTGTCATGTGTTGTCATGGAAGCTGGAGCCACCCAGCATGTTCACATGGAGCAAGCAGGTAACATGCCCTATCTGTAGACTACAGTTAACTGTATAGTTAGATTATGTCTACGTGAGATGTGTACTGTGTGTTTAGCAGTTGTGCTGCCAGTGTTGTGCAATACTGATATGTGGAATATTATCTGTACACCTGTGACTGTTGGCTGTTGTTCTACTGTAGTTTAGCATACCCACAGTAGCAATGCCTCAGTTGTGGCCACTGACGAACTCTCTCATTTTCTCGTAGGTTCCTCTGGTGTTAGAGTAGGGCAGACAATCCATGCTGGTGAGTGTGGTATAACTGCAATGTTGGTAATGAAATGTGCATGTCATAGGTGAGGTGTAGGCCATGTACATGTAACACACCTACGCATAATGCATGCCATGCATGTTTGCTGTAAGACATTGCACAGCTCAGTAATGTCAGTAGTTGCCTCAATGACATGCAATACACAAAGCATCAGACACAGCTGTGGCAACACCGTACTGCACATTGGATAGGCATAGTTGCTACAGCTGTAGACAACATAACACGTTTATCAAACGCAGTACACAAAAACATGCTACATATGGCGTTACCACACACCCACTGTAAGGTCACACTTCAGTATCCCACATGTCATCCACACACACATGATGTACCTTAGAGGTAGAGGCCTATCATGGGGCTGTGCAACACTCTTCAACACATACAGTCATGTTAGGCAATGATCCCTATTGGGCACCTCACACACCCATGTACAAAGTGGCTGTGTAATTGTGAATGTAGCCACGGCACTGCAGTTCAGGTACAGCATGCTAGGCAGTGGTCTGTCACACATTAGTAGCCGTGAGTGACCACAAGATGCATGATGATGATGGCACATGGTACTACACCCCATCCAGTTACAGTGACCACAGTACTACACATAGCAGTCATTGCTTTGCACCTCAATGTTGTGTGTGTGCAAACATATGCACCGATACACAATATGCATAGCATGTTGTGTGTATGCTTACATATGCCAGTATACACAACATGCACAGCAGTTGCCATCTGTACAAAGTGTCACATATATGTCCTGGAATGCTATTGGGTGTATAGGTCACATGACACACATTGGGTATGTGTGGTGTTTAATGTTGCAGTCATGTAGCATGCCATGTCATGGCTGGCACAGACATATCTGCAATATGTCCCACACTCACCATAACTACTGTACAATGGCCATGCCGAGCATTGAGATTCCTTCATGTCTACATGCACCACTCATCCCGTGTGTATACATAGCAATGCATGTGCTACACCTGTGCCCAATATTATCTGCTATGGACACAGACACTGTAATCAGACATGGAAATCTATGTGTCACACAGATAACACATGCAGCCATGGTATGTATACCTGTGAGTGATGGTGCATGGGACATTGCAGAGCTGATAATACTTGCACAGCAATGTTGTGTCCATGTACACATTGTGTTCAGGGTGTAGCCAATCACTGAACAACTACACACATGCATCAAAGCCATGTATACTGTCATTAAATAGGGCCTTCTACACTTGCAATGCATGGTCTTGAGCAACACATATTCTGCATGCTGACACGTGTGAGGTGACTGTTTGCCTTGTGATACTGTCACCCACCTTCACCCACTATTGAGTATGTGCTGGATTGCTGGTGTGTGTGTGTGTGTGTGTGTGTGTGTGTGTGTGTGTGTGTGTGTGTGTGTGTGTGTGTGTGTGTGTGCTGTAGTGAGGAGTGTATTTGTGTGCATGTGTGCATGTTTTCATGTGTGCATGTGTGCATGTGTGTATGTGTTCATGTGTGCATGTGTTCATGTGTGCATGTGTGCATGTGTGCATGTGTGCTAACATCATGTACAGATTGTAAAGTGTATTTCCTGTCTTCCTCTCACAGGTGCTGAGTTTGGAGTGGCTGAAAGCAACAGGGAACCTGAAGTCACTGCCACAAATAGTGGAGATGATGAGACATGTATTCTGGCACAGGAAGGTTTGACAGGGTCTGTTGTTGGTCTGCCAATCGACAGTACACAGCGTTCAACCCCATCTATGCGCACACTCATACTGCCAATACATCCCTCATCACCAGTGGCCTTAGCCGAGGGACAACATACAGTTGGCATTGACCTGGAGAGTGTGGTACCCATGGCACTTGCATCCCCTCACAGCAACCATAGCCAGATTTCTGGAACGGTACCACATAGGCGGATGTCCAGGGGTTCTCGGGGGAGCACCGCTAGTCATATTCCCCCTGGCAGACGTGCCCTCACAGGTCTTACAACCTCCAGTATGTTCCGGGCTGTAATGCAGGCTCAGGCACATATGGAATGGTACACCAGACAGGGACTAAGGGCACAGAGGCCCCATTACAGCGCTATCAATGACAGCATCCATGACCTTGCCGGTGCCATCCAGAATTTCACCGAGGTCATTGATAGACGTTGGGTGGAGACAATAGATGCCCTCCACAATGTGTCTTCCATGAGCCAGGACTGTGCGGGACGGTTGAGACGTCGACGCGGACGCATGCCAGCAACAGCAACAGCAGGCAGTGGTCGCGGATGGCCCACAGATCACAGCTGCTCCCGTAGTGGCAGTACCAGTCCCAGCCTGTCCATTGACCATCCTAGTAGACTATGTGCATGTGGCTCTGGCCAGTCCCAGCAGGGACATGGGTCCAGTCATCATACCTCTGCCTCTGATGATAGTACCCAGTCAGGGTTGGTACCCAATACTGTCCGTAGCATCTCTGCCAGGCACAGGTACCATGTCCGTGGCTGGAGACAGTGATCTGTACAGCCTAGCAGGTACAGTCTGTGGCTGTCCCACAACCTTCCATATATGGCAGCCACATGGTGGAGCTGTGTGCATGCAGACACACACACATTAACCAAACAACTAGGGCTCACTCATACACACACACATTACATCAACAATGGCCTATGCTGTACTGTAGTCCCTCACACACATACACACACACACACACACACACACACACACACACACACACACACACACACACACACACACACACACAGACATGTCGATTGGATGGGTCAATGTCGGGCTCTGGCAAACCAACAACACACCCTGTGCATATGATGACACCTGTGCCACCTCCTATCATCTGTAACATTGATGCAGGGACAGGCTAACATGGTGCTGATGCACAGGGTGACATTATAGCAGTGTAGCAATATTAGCAAGTTGTCAACAGGAAAGTGTAATGATATCCTTGTAGGTATATCAGAGCAGGCATTATGCATCAAAGCTCTGATTGTCAATGTAGCATTGTTTACACCAGTGTTAGGTCTGAGTATGTATTGTCTACCCATGTGCCACTTGGCTGAAGTGTAAAATTTTGCAGCATGTGTTAGTGAGTGGACAGTATGTGTGTGATGTGTGCAGTACAGATTAGCAGGTGTACATCTGTGAACATGGTGGGTGCGCACTGTCTGCATGTATGTGCATAGTGGACACATGGGACATGTGACATACCCTGTTGTTCACATTTTTAACATCTCATACTATCTTTCGATGGCCAGTATGCATTCTACTACAGATATGTACTTACATGGGTACACATGTGTGTATGACATGGGTTGACACTATGCTGTGGGTGATACTGTTAATATCTGTCAATGATTTGCAGTCTGGTAATATACACAACCTCAACAGCATGACTATAACCAATCATTAGATGATGTCCTGACAAATGACACACAGTTGTAGAGAACTCAGTAACAGTTAGATCCTTCCGGTACTGTACCATAACAGTAACCAGTGGTATTGACCGCCACCCATTCCTGGGACCACATCTGTTTGGCATATAGCCCTCTTAGGTACATGCAAACATACTAGGGATATGTCCATCCACATCTGGAAATACATGCATTGGCCTACAATGCATTCCTTGGATGGGACGCATATCCTACAAAAGGGTATCATACAGATACCTGTTGTCTGATACATGCTGTATAGCAGTAAGCCTACTATGGCATAGTCATCCACATTTACTATCCCGACAGTACCACATAGGTGGTAGCCCTCAACATGTACGTTGGGTCCCAATGTGTACATACAGCCACGTGTTATGTCATCTGTCCCTTGGTATCCACATATCCATAGGTATTGTGGAGTCCCACGGTGTATCACATAAGACATTAGGGGCCTGAATGCATATCCACAAGGCTGTTGTGCACCTATAATGACTGTCCATTATTGCCAGTCATTGTTTTGTATGAACATGTCTGACATATACCCCAGGCATATACCCTCACTCACACTACTCTATAGTAACTGTCATGGGTGTGTGTGGCACAGATGACCTTGGCCACAAATCACTACAGTGGCTGGCCTTGTCACATACATACATATGTGACCTATGATCTGAGAAGAAGTGGCTCAATCTGTCAAAGGTAACATTCATGTAGTATGCAGGCTTCACACCTATGTACTGATTGAGGTCACATGTACACATATTTATTTGCCACACAGATACCTGATGTCATACCATTGTAAAAGCAAAACCCACACGACATTGACCAACTGTTTCACACACACACACACACACACACACACTCACACACACAGCAATTGCAGGATTCAAACTCCTACCTGACTATGTTATGATACTGGAGAGATATGCATTAACACAGCACGCTATATGCTTTCATGGGTGGTTGTGCTTCTCCTGCTATATTTGTAGGATGCTGACATCATCAGACTTTCCAAAGAGGAATGTACCACTTTTAATGTCTTTTCCCAGTCTCCAAAAAGGGCACTCCTCTTAAAGGAAATCACACACACCCTGTCAGCATTTGCAGGATTCAAACCCCTACTTAATTATGCTATGATATTGAAGAGATACGCATTAACACGGCACGCTATACGCTGTATTGGGTGGTTTCTCTTCTCCTGCTATATTTGTAGGATGCTGACATCATCAGACTTTCCAAACAGGAATGTACCTCTTTTAATGTGTTTTCCCAGTCTACAAAAAGGGCACTCCTCTCAAAGGAAATCACACACATACCCCCCCCCCCCACTCACACACACACTGTCAGCATTTGCAGGATTCAAACTCCTACCTAACTATGTTATGATACTAGGGAGATATGTATTTACACAATGCACTATATGCTTTACTGAGTGGTTTATTTTCTCCTGCTATATTTGTAGGATGCTGACATCATCAGATTGGACATGGTAATGTGTGTACACTTTGTTTTATGCAATTCCAGGAATGAGCCATGTGGGTCGGCAGGTGTCAACAGCTTAAACAGGACCCCATAATTCTTACCTTGTGTGATCTACCTGTGGACACATTGACATTCCTTCATATGTCAACACATATTTATGTACACATTGTTGGTTTTGTGGATACGACATGAGTCTGGGATGTTGATAAAGGGCTATTCGAAGTCTATGTGGGACATGTGTAGCTCTGTTCAGTGATGTATGTCCTGGGTGGCTGCCTTGCAAACAGTCTAGCATGTTTGGGAACCATTATCTGCACATGAACATACCACAGTTGGTAGGGTTGTGTGTTTGTCAGCTTCCAATAGCTCTGTTTATGACTTCAACCATGATGAACTCCATTGCCTTGCAGATCAGACTTCATAGGCTTACTGGACTATACTTCCCATGGTGTGTCATGCACCAACACTTGTGGGGAGTGCCATATGTTGCTGTAACACATTCAACGGTTCCAGATCCTGTGGAGAGGGTGAGGCTCAACTGACTGTTCAGGTAAAGGGTCTGTTTGTTCTATAGTTCATGCATGACACATATTGGGAAACAATGTAATCCAACTGCTGCCATGCTTTTGGCTTTGGGGGGAGCTGTTCAGCCATTCTACATGTGATATCTCCTGGTACGATGATAGGGACTATCGTCAGTGGGAGGTGGGTATGTATATATGGGCCTGTCTGACAGGATGTCGGCATTGTCAGCCAGGTACAGCTGGCCCTGACTCAGGACATATATGAGTGTACATTGCTATTTATGACATAGCTGAAGGAGGTGTCATGATTCAGTCTGGACTCCTTCTCAGCTACTCTTTACAAAACACCAACAAACCTGAGCACTAATCCCTGTTATACTCTTTTACACACTCAACACCCTACTGATCCTTTGTGATCAGGCTACGGAGTATGTCATCATAATATCCTGGCATGTCCAGGGGTCGGTTTCATGTGTACTCTCCAGTCCAGCTGGTGAATATTGTGATTTTGACACAATGTCACATCTGCCTCATGTACACAGACAACCTTCTCCTCCGCCCAACAAACTGATATATGTGAGAGATGCACCTATATAGACATACAGGAGGCTGAGCTCTCTCGACCCATGACTGGCACAGTCTATCAGGTGGTGAAGGTAACCACACACACCACATATCAGTCTCACATAAACCTATAGTGGCAGCAATCAAACCACATTATCACACATAAACATACTCAGAGGCTCTAAATAAACTCTGCCTAAGCAGCAGAGACCTCCAAATCAGACACACAAACAACTGTTAACCCACTACAATACCCACATATCACATAGTTCACAATGTCAGTGTGTCACACAGTCACTGCCCTTCGGGCTAAACAACACACCTAATACACTTGTAATAGGTGACACTTATTATCAGACACACTGACGTCCCACTCACCAGGCCAAACAAGAGAATAGTCACTTTGAGCTGTCTGTCGGGTGCCAGGATCTGCCACATAACACATGCACTCAGGTCACTCCAAAGCAATTACAGGACTGGCTCCATCATTACCCATGCTGGTGCGTAAAACCTCAGATGTTCCTCCCTGGACCACATGACATGATACATAGAGGAACTCTCTGATCATGTAGCCCAGGCCAGTATGACCCTGACCTTGTCTAGCATGTTACACTCACCAAGTATGATGTCACAGTATACAGACAAACTTATCACGTTTAACAGTTGGCTAACATATTGGTGTCATTCAAAGGGGATCCAGTGTCTGTCAGCCTGGGGTGACATGCCCTACATGCCACGTAGCTTCGCTATGGACAGCTTGCACCTGTCACCCTTGGACTTTCAAATACTGGCTAAGGCTCTTGCTACCACCATAGTGCCTTTTTTAAGCAGGGCTCAAAAGACAAACCCACCTCCATAGACATTACAGAGTAAGTGAAACTAAGGGTAATGCTGCTCAACACCAGATGTGTTACCTTCAAATTGCACCCACTCAGGACTCTCCTCAGTATGGAGAATAGCGATATCTGTGCACTAACAGACGCCTGGTTCAGGCTCACAAATGCACACCAGCACTACCAGGTTATGTTTCATACCATGCTTTCTGACCACAAGACTTGGAATGGACAACACAAATAGGGGGAGTATCCATATACATCACAGATACACACATCTCCGGGTAGTAGCACTGCACAAAGCATCACAGACCATACATATACAACTAACATTGTGCAAAACTGCCTTTCAGTTTGTTGCCTGCTACAGTCCACCCTCCCAAAGTCAGGAACCACACTTGGCTTTCCTGGGAACAATGGAGATTATGAAGGTCTCGCCAAACACCGTTATATTGGGTGACTTCAAATACCCAAACATTGACTGGGGATACTACTCAAGCCCCAACACCCTCGCCCAACAGTCGCTACTATTTGTAAACTCATATGCTATGGCACAACCAGTTACCACACCCACAAGAGGGGAAAACATATTGGACCTGATCATCACCAACATGGGGACTCTATGTTCCACATCAGTGATATACACCTCATTGGTAAGGTCAGAACATACATTGATCTCACTGGACATCCATATCCTGTCTCCACACCCATCCTGGGTAATCTTGGTGAACTCCTCATAAGCCAATTTCTCACTTCAAAGCAAGGTGGTATCCTTCAGAGACCCTGGGACAGTGGTAAATATGGCTCAGACTGCTGAATCCTTTACATACACATTCTATGGACACCTAGTGGACTGTATGGATTGTGCTATCCCAAATAACAACATGACTCACTCCTCCAATGGCAGGGGACCTGTCTGGTAGACCCCAGCCATTAATAAGTTATACAATGACAGGAGGAAGCTACTACATGATAGAGCACAATCCCAGACAGGGAAGGCATCTGTGATCTGTACTAGCAGACAGATGCGATCACTCATGAATTTATCTAAGGGCCACTTCTAACGGACAATTGCACCAGACACGTAGGACAATCACAAAGCCTTCTTCAGTTATGTCAGGAACCTGGGTGGACACTCACTGATATGCTGTGAGTTACTGCATACTGACTAAACATACCCTGAACCCACTGACATTGCCAACATCCTGGCAAACAGGTTTAGTGAGATGTCTCCCCCCCATCCCCCCAAGGAGCAACTATCCATCCCAAGAGAGTGTAACCTCCCTGACATCACAAATTAACAGGTGAGTGCTGCCCTCCCCAAAGCGGACAACACAGCATCAATGGGACCAGACGGTGTCCCAGCCTGCATCTTACACGAGCTTCATGACAGACGTAACCCTCACATTACGTCACTGTTCAATATCAGAGTTACTACAGGATATGTAGCCAAGGAATGGTGTACAGCGACAGTGGTTCCGCTCCACAGAGTTGGTGCCACAACGGACCACAGACAATATCACCCTATAAGCCTAACTAGCCTGTTCTGCAAAGCTATGGAGCGTATTGTCATGGGACTCATACACATAGACATCGGGAACCTACAGACACCGTGTCCTACACATTTCAGTGTTGTTGTGGGCAGATCTTGCCTCTTGAACCTGTTTGTATTCTTTAAACGGTTACCAGGTCCATTGATGTAAGGATGGTTGTCCACACAGCCTACCTGGACCTTGCAAAACCCTTCAACACAATACCCCACTCAGCCATTATGCATAGGCTCACCCGCGTCGATATGGACACATATCTCACATGATGGATTGCTACCTGGATCAGGGATAGCACCCACATGGTCAGAATTGCAGGTGCCATGTCTGACTATACACCAGCTACACATGGCATCCCACAAGGCTCAGTCCTGTGACCTCTCTTGTTCAGTATATATTTGTCTGACATACAGGCTAACACAGGGGGAATATGGCTGACCATGTTCGTAGATGACTGCAAACTGGGTGCCATAATCAACTCTTCAGCTGGCACATGCATACTCAAACAGGGTCTCACAGAGGTGGATGACTGGTGCCTGAGCCATGGCCTACAACTAAATGCCATTAGTTGCATAGTCATCCCCTTTGGGAATAACAACATGCCCACACATTATCACATAGGTAGTAATCCATTACGTACGGTAGGAGTTGTTAGGGGTTTGAGGACACGACTTGTTTGTACTGTTGCCTTTGACAATCACATTGCCAAAGTGGTTGGATAGACCTTCTATATAGCCCACCTTATCCCATATGGTTTCACATCTAGATCAAGTGAGGTCATTGTGCCCCTATACTCATCACAACCATGCTTGGTTACAGTGCCACATTTGGGATGTACCTTACCTGACACCTGCAGCAAGTGTAATGGCCACAAAAGTTCCTCACCAAGCAGATCTAGGGACTCACACGGATGCCCTGCACAGTTCAGATACAGTAACTCCAGCTCTACTCAGTCGCTTACCGCCTACTCGGATATGATTTGTGCCTGTTGTTTATGGAAATACCCAACCCAGAATTACTGGATATGCTCCACCTCAGGATATCCAACTCTCTTGGAGCTACACACTCCAGGGATATATACCTCAGCACAGATGTTAATAGGACATGCTGGTGGGACAGATTCTTATCCCAGAGGCTCCACTCACTCCGGATTGTAATCCCGGTTTCGCATAGGCAGAGCCACCCACTGACCACCTACAGGAGACATCTTGACAACTGGATGTGTGATCAAATGTTTACCCCTGGGATATATTCTGGGTCCCTGCTACACAGAGGCAGACTAGCCTAAATGTACATGGGCTATGTTGTGTGACCTACTATTCACAGGCACAGCGAAGTAATCTGACAGGGTTGCGAAAGCCAAACACACTCTGGCTAGGCTTGTACATGCCCTAGAGCAGTTAGCCTAGTATCGACCTTTGAACCTATGATAATGTTCGGGATGCACAATATTTATTGCTGATACTGTTTGCAGGTTTTTATCTTCTTTGCTTTCCCAGTTTCTATGAACAACTTAGGTATCTGCAGAACATAATTGATTATGACAGGGTTCCACTATATTATATATGTGTCTGTTGTCATATAACTGTGTGCACAGGGCGGATTGCTGGATAGTGAGAGGTTCCTGGGTTAAAACATGCAACTGCCAGATATGTGTGGCCCACTGCTGTACTCAGACATGGCCTAAGTGTGTGAGTATGCCCAGTTCAGGCTTTCCGTGTTTTGTTGCCTGACATTTGTCTCATTTATGCAAGTGTGTGAGCATGCCCTGTGTGACCTTTCAGTATTTTGCTATCTAAGATCCACTACATTTGTTGATGTGTGTGAACATGACCAATATTAACATTTATACTGTGTGTGTTGGAAGTCAGGTTCTATTCTTACTGTAGGACTCACCTTTGTGTCATAACTCGACAGGGATTATGCTGTGCCTGCAGGGTTTCCATGAGATACTTTGCATGCACTTATCAACATTTATTCATACAGGCTGACCACTGCAATAATGTCATGGTTTAGTGGTTCAGTACTATAACTATAGTGCACAGTATCCTGGGTTCAAGGCCCATCATTGCTTTATATTTTCATACTGAGCATACCAGACTGCTTAAGGACCAGTAGAGCAAATATGAGCATGTTGGCTTTTGTTCAGCTATGCCCTACTTAGACCAGGCTTGTCCGACATTGCTCAATATTCACCAACATTGCTGGATGTTGCCCAATATTACTCAACATTGACCACAATTGTGCTAGTTGGTGTGTGCGATTTTGTTTGCATATGCTACATGGTGGTAAATGCTGTTTAGCACTGCTTTATATTGCTTAATACATGGCAATCATGCCTCAGGTGGTGCTGCAGGGCTGCCTATGTCGGATGCACATACTACACTCCCTATACATGTTTGAAAGCAGGTAGTGTCAACTTAGGCATCCATTTTACTATATGTGCGAGTCAGAGAGAGGTATAATTTCGAGAGTTCCTACTGAGCCAGTGTATGTGCTATGCGTTGCCTCTTTGCCAAGGCCAAAGCATACAGGGCACTCCTCCTTCTGCCTACTGGGGCAGGCTCAGGTTGTTCCTCCTCTGAGTCACACTCTGCCTGTGATGGCCTTGGCAATGGTGGGGGGCTGTTTGGGCCAGGCCCATGCTGGTCCTGCTGCAGCTGTTTCCACAGGATCATATTATGTAGCATAGCACATACCATGACAATTTGGGTACATGTAGTTGGTGAGTACTGCAAGGCTCCACCAGATGTGTCCAGGCACCAGAACCATGACTTGAGCAGGCCAAACATACGCTCGATTACATTTCGTGTTTGTGCGTGTGCCTCGTTATGGCATTCCTGTTCAGGTGTGTGTGCGTTTCTGATGGGTGTCATCAGCCACAGCTCCAGTGCATAGCCAGCATCCCCCACTAGGTGACCATGTGGGATGTCCCCATTGGCAAATGTCTGGTACAGCTGCGTCAGATGCCAGATATAGGAATCATGGTTGCTTCAAAGGCAGCCAGCACACACATTCAGTATTATGCCCTGGGCATCACACACGACCTGGCAGTTGATGGAGGGGAAGCTCTTGCGGTTGAAGTAGACCCTACCCCACTCACCGGCTGGTGCTTTGGTGAGTATGTGCGTGCAGTCTATTGCACCCACTACCTCAGGGTATTCCGCTATTTGCTGGAAGAGACACATATTGCTGGCCAATACCTCACGAGAATTGGGGAAATATACATGATCACCGACATGTGCTGACATGGCATCCAGGAACTGGTGCAGTACCCTGGATGCTGGTGCCTGTGATATCCCCATCATATTACCAGTTGGTCTCTGGAAGGTACCTATTGCTAATATTCTTAGGCCAACACATACCTTGGTTTCCACTGGGATGGGTTCCCCTCTGTTGGTTCTGTGTGTGAGGCGTGGCCTGCACAGCTCAACAATTTGCTGCATGAGGTTTCTGTCCACTCTATAGTGCTCCACTATGTCCAGCTCATGTAGCCCCTGATAGGTTACCCTGGGCCTGTACACTCTTCTCAGTCTCCTCACTGGGGGTTGTCCAGCAGCATTTGCATTGTCACCACCCTCAGCATGTTGCACA
Source organism: Protopterus annectens (assembly GCF_019279795.1). Taxonomy (NCBI): domain Eukaryota; kingdom Metazoa; phylum Chordata; order Ceratodontiformes; family Protopteridae; genus Protopterus; species Protopterus annectens. The sequence continues at coordinate 511,456,708 of NC_056726.1, read as the reverse complement.
TGTCACCTTATGACAGCAATGGCAGCCTCTAACATTTCTTTGTCTCAGTAAAGCTTTTTCAGTTTTCACTTCTATTAGCTTACTGTAGTGTTGCAGTGTCTCTTGTGAGAAACATAATGGACTGTTGTTTGCAGAGTTTAAAGTGCTGGGCTGGGCTAGTGTACTACCTGTGTAATTGCCTGATTCTGATTGTTTTCACCTGCTAGCTCTGCTAGTACTCCCTGGTAGCTTCCTACTATTTGTTGTGCTTCCTTTTCCCTTTCTGTTTCCTCAGGGGGCAGCGCTGCACACACAAGTGCAAACACGCTCACAGCAGCTCACACACGTGCACACATGCTTACATGGACTAAAACTCACTTATTCTTGTTAAAACGCGTGCACACCAGTGCAAACACGCTTGCAACTCTTTAAACAGCCTTATACATGCTTACTCCAGCTTAAACACACGCACTCACGCTTACACTCGTGCACACTGTCTTACTCGGGTTTACAGGCGCGCACATGCACGCATACCCGCTCAGCAAGAAACTTTAGTGTTATCCACAGCATACACCTTCAATTTCTTGACTTTACCTAGCCTACCTGTTGACACACCTCTTTCAATGATGTGTAAATGACAGCTGACACATGCCACTCTGCTCCAATGAGCTTCACTTCTTTCATACATACCCCACTTGTGATATCACCTATCTTCTACTCTGTTACTCCCCTTATCCTACTCCTACACTCCACTGACTGTGCTCATTTGCTATATAAACTTGCGATTCGCTATCTTAACCCTCCTTTGCATAGGATTGCCTACTAATGCTTGGTTACATCTCTTAGACTGAGCTTCCCCCCTTAGCAACCTCTACTCGGTGGCCATGTTGTCTTCAGCCTGCCATTCACTTGCATTGTAAATTCATATTACCAATAAAATCCACATTTGTCAATCTTAATTATTGATTTTTTGCTTTTTAGGGCACAGTGAGTTTGTGCGGTGCTGCGCTACGTTTAAACCCCAGAGATCGGGATGAAAAAAAAAAAAGTTATTTTATTTTTATTTTGCATCACTTAACATTGCCAATGGCCGTATTTTTGGACATTGGCATGCTTCCTCCTGTCAATGCATCCTTTTTTTGGAGCTGCCATGGCTCTGTTTTGCTATTTGCAGAACCGTACTCAGTTGTCAACTGAGTACATTTCTTCAAATAACACTACTCCTACTCGGACAGGTTCGGGTTTCATGGATAGCAATATTACCTCATTTGCATAGCTTTCACCTGCAATTGAGGTAATTTGCATATTCAAGCCCTGTCCGTGTAGGACTAGTTTTGAGTGCTCTGTTGCACGCCCCTACCGGCTGTTCCTGGATCGCTCGGCGGACATGTTGGCTGCATGGAGTCTTACTCTACTCTTAGACTCCATGCAAGCCTTTGTGAATCCGGCCCATTGAATTTAAAAGTGTGATTTGAATATTGCTTATTGTGTTCATCTTTTTTTGAAATGTCATAAAACTGTTGATACATCCTGTTTTTTAGGTGTCTAACAGTTTTCACAATGTAAAATCCTTTACATTGTTGTTTCTTTGCCACATATATCACCCCCTTGCTGTTACTGTGATATTTCCTTTTTAAATTCAGTGCCATAACCCCAAATGTCTACTTCTTTATCTTCCAAAATATTTTTACATTTGTGTACAATGACCACACTTCATCATTTTACCACTGGTAGCCTCATACACTGTTCTTTCCAACATCATTTTGATGGATACATATTTCTGGTAAACTACAATAGGTCTCTCCCCTACCTTATCAATAATGTCTTGCTAACCACCAAATATGGCCCAATTTTTGCATATGATCGCACTTATATCATTGAATTGCAAACAATATGGGTTAATAAGAGCCTTATTAAAATTGGTGTCATTCTTATGATTTAGTGGTTTTAGTACTACTTGGTTTTCTTCCTTTGAACCTCTGCAAAAATACTAGAAAGAAAATCTCTGGGTTAACCCCTTCTAGACAACATCTCCCAAAGTTTACCACATTCTGATTTAAAACGGCTGTCTTCACTAACCATACGGGCCATCCCTATGCATTGGCTCTTGACTAATGACCTCTTCTGATGAAGAGGGTGCCAACTGTCAAAGTCCAAGAGGGAGTCAGAGTAAGTCGGCTTCCTATATAATTTTGACTCAAACTTATTTCTCTCCGTATTCTTTTTAATACTAACATCTAGAAAGTTGGCACATTCAGTGTCAATTGCCATGGAAAACCTCAAGATCTCTGTGGATTCATTAATATACTTAAAGAACTGTTCCAACCTGTCATAAGTGTCCCTCCAAAAAATAATAATGTTGTCTAAAAAACATCTGTAAAGGGACCAACAGTTCTTTAAAATGTTTTTAAAAGAGAAGAAGTTGGTGTTTGTTCTGTTAGCAGGAAGTTTGTTCAAAGCTTTGGCAGTGGATTAGGAATATAGGGATTTTCCAGCAGTTTTGTTGGGGTTGTGTACAGAAGGAAGTTATTCTTCTTTGGAACAGAATAGGGCAAGCAATAGGTCTATAGATGATGTTGTGGACTGTTAAGAGGTATAAGAAGGTAAATTTCTGTCTGTGGAAGTTCCAGCCATTTTAATGATTGAAGTGCAGTGTAGTGATGAGTAGAATATGAAGAATTTGTGGCAAATTTTGCTATTTTCTTATAGCATGCTTCAAGTTTTGATGAGAGAGGTCTGAAGATTAGTAAAGATATTGGCACCATACAAGAGCGAAGGTAATAAGTAGGTGTTAGCAAGAGTGGTTCTAGTAGAAGAAAAAGTGAGTGTCTGTAGGCATACCTAGTTTCTGGTGAGTTTTTATGCTATTTTGTATATGGGGGTTAAATTTTAAGTTATCATCAATAACTACATGTAGCATCTTGGTGTATGGGAACAATTCCAATCAGTGTGTTATTTAGAGAATGAATTGTGAAACTTGTTTTACATTCTTTTATGTTTTTTGGGACAAAGAGTAGGAGTTTAGTCTTGTTAGGATTGAGAAGCATTTGAGAGTTAGTTAGCCAGAGTTCAATGGATAAGAAACCTTATTATGTAATTTTTTGAAGGTCGGGTAAGTTATAAGCTGTGCAGGTAACAGTAAAATCATCAGCATATTATATCAAATCGGCTTGGCAGGTGGATGAATGTAGGTTGTTTATGAAGATGTTAAACAAAAGAGGTCCAAGGATGGAGCCTTGGGGTACTCCTGTGATAGTTGGTAGGATGGAAGAAAGTGGGCCGTGCCATTTTACTGACTGCTGTCTGTCTGAGAGGTATCATGTAAACCATGTAAGAAAGATGGATGTTAGTTCAAGTGAGGAAAGCTGGTGTAATAACTTAGTATGGGAAACAGTATCAAATGCTTTTGAGAGGTCTAAAAATACTGTGGATGCAAGTTGATCAGAATCTCTGGCATGATTTATGGTGTCCATGAAGGATATTAGGGTGGTTGGAGTATATTAGGTCTGAAACCATGCTGGGTAGGGGAAAGTAGGTTATTATACAGATGATATTGAATGAGCTGTGTATGGATACACTTTTCCAGTATTTTAGACAAAGGTGATAAGAGAGCAATGGGGTGGTAGTTATATAAATCAGAGCAGTTACCTCTTCCTGTGGTGAGATAATATAGGACTTCTTGCAGATGCTTGGGACATAAGATTCAGTGACTGAAATGTTGATAAGAATATGGACTGGGTAAGCTCTGACTTCAACAGCAAGCTTTTGGTACTCACCTGGAAGATTTTCAGCTGAATTAGTACAAGGTTTGAGTTTAGTAGATGTTTACTTATATGGTTGGTAGGGACTGGGTGGTGTAAAGCTAAGAGTAGTGGGGGGAGGGTATTGTGTGACATCAGTAGTACACTTATTTAGTAAAGATTGCTATTAAAAGAGGATTGGTTTTGTGAAGATAAGAAGTATGTAATGTTTAAAACTAGGTTAGATATACTGTCAATGACGTGAGAGTTAAAGAGGGTGGCAATTTGTGCAGGAGATCTACCTGGGAAGGGGCTAAGGTTTTGTTTTGTTTTGTGCCTGGTTAAAGAAGTGAATTGATTGTTGACCAGACTTTTTGGGATTGTGAGAGTTGTTAGATTGTTGGTAGGTACAGAATTCCTTTTATAACTTATAATAATCTTTTTTACTTTATTACGGAATTGATGGTAATATAATAGGTTTTCTTGTGTTTTATTTTTTTCTACTTGTTTCATGCTTTATTTCTAAAGGTTGTTAGTTGCTTGGTAGAGCATTATAGCCATGGGGCATGACTGATTTTAATTTTTTAATTTGTTTAGTAATGGAATTAAGCCATTAAGTATGCCTAAGGATGTGGTATTAAAATAATTTACAGCTTCATCTAAAGGAAGAGTTTTTGGATAGCCCAATTAATAGATTTTAGTATACATAAAAAAGATTCTAGATTAAATTTAGTTAAGTTAAGAGCTGTCTTGTATAAGTGTTTTTCGGGAATATATTGTGTATGAGGGTAAATAGTCACTTAGCATGTTGGGGAGGGTACCGGTTTGTGTAAATTTACTATGGTCATATACTAGGATTCATTCTAGAATGGATCCTTGGTTGTAATTTTTTTGTATCTTGTAGGGGGCTGTATAATTTGTATAAAGTTATAGAGGTTGATAGAGTAAGTAGGAGAGATTGATGTAAGATTTAGGCAATTTATGTTAACATCATCAAGAATGATAGTTTCATAGGAAATGTTTGTTGTGACCCAGTTTAAGATATTTTCAAATATGGGGATGTTTTCTCCTGGGGGAAATGTAAATGACTACATAGGTTTTTTGAAATGTTCATTTTTAGAGACTGGTAATGAAAAGCTCTGCATTATCAAATTTGGGGATGGGACCAGAATAATTGGTTATTGTGAAGTGACTAGTGTGAAATAATGCAATTCCACCAGCTTTTTTGTGTAATCTGTCTAGTCTGATCATATTATATCCTGAGGGGTAACAATTCAGTGACTTTTATTTCAGGTTTTATCCGGGTTTCTGTGGCAGCTAAAAAGTCAGGAATGTGCAGTGCTATCCAGGCATGGATGTTTGTGATTTTATTACAGATGCTGTGAAAATTGAGGGTAAATAATTTTAAATTCTTGCTTACAGATAAGTTTAATGGGATAGGGGAAGACTTGGGCTAATGGTGGGGCCTGGGTTAGTGTGAACATCACTAGAAAGGGAGAAGAAGGAAAAATTGATGGAAAGCAGTCTGTGTATAAGAGGAGGTTTGATTACATACATTTAAGATTTAGTGAATTTTGGATGATACGTTAGGAGTTTGATTTTTGGAGAGGTTAGTGTGGATGTGTGAAATAAACTTGGTGATATGTTAGAGAAACTTTTCTGATTTTTGGAGATAGCTGTACTTGATGTTATAGAAGAAATATGAAAGTTAACAGCTCATGTATGATAGGATGTTAGTTGAAGAAGGCTATGAAAGGGTCAAGAATCGGAAATGACTTGGGTAGAGCAGGGGAAATGATGAATAGGAATGTATGTGATGTTAAGGGCATAGTATTTTATTTTTAGCTTGGATAGGGTTTTGATAAACTAGTTTAAATAGAGATGGAAATGATATGAAAATGCTGAAAGAAGGATTATAGTATGTGTAATGGAAGAGATGAAGTGTTCATATGAGTACTTTGGATGATACTGTACAGTCTAATGAGTGTCTGATGAGTTAGGTTAGTAGGAGGAGTTTAGGATGAATAAAGATGTACAGTATATATGAGTAAGCTGGCAGATGCTCTGTAGTCTAAAGAATGTTGAGTTTTGGGAAGAAGAAGAGTAGGAGTAGTGGGGGTGGGTGGGCAAATGGAATGGATTGGTCCTGGTCACAGCTGCTCATCTTACTGCAAAAAACAATCATTAAGGAATGGCAGATTTAATTAAGTTTTATGTCTTGCATTAAATAGTAACATCCATGTATGGGAAGATGAAATAAAGAAAAGGGGATATATTGAGTGAGTATATGTGAATGCGTATAGCAAAGTATTAGATTGTGAATTGAACTAAGAAGAACACAAGTAGAAAATATATAGATTTTAGGTTCTGAAAGATGAAATTACTATTGGAAACGGTGGGGTAAAACTATAGTGGTCAGGAGAAAACTGCCAATTACTAATACATAGAAATAAAAGGAGAGCAAATTGCAGTACAGCATAAATAAGTGGTGGAGAAAGAGAAAAGGGGAGCTGTAAGGAGTACAAGTACATCTCAGTGATGTGCAGGATACCCAAATATAGGTAACAAAAGCAGTGCACTTCATACAGCTAAATGTTAAATGTACATTAACATGTTACAGGCAGTAATGGAATAGCAATGGTTCACTGTTTAAATTGAGCCTCTAAGCCTCTTAGGCTAGAGTTGAACTCTGGATTGTTTGGCAAAAACTAGAGCTATTACATCAACAGGATACTGGCAGTAATGGAACAATAAGGGTCCTCTGTTTAAATGGAGCCTCAAAGCCTCTTAGGTTGGTGTTGAACTTGGGATTGGTTGGGAAAAAACAGGGCTGTTACTTCAAAAGGTAATGGGCAATAATGGAACAGCAAGGATTCACTGTTTAAATGGACCCTCTAAGCCTCTTAGGCTGGTGTTGAACTGGAGGTTGGTTGGCAAATGACAGGGCTGTTACCTTAATCAGCACTTGCACATCACTGCGGACAAGGAGGGAGATTGTAGCTTAAGCTGAAAGTATGTTGTCTGTTGTATAAGCTATTTAAGTCCTTTTTCCATCAATTGTTTTCCATAGATCTACAATACTGAGTGCCCACCCAGCAAAATGGTATTGTTCTTGAGTAAACCTTGCTCACTACAAATCGTCTCCTGCTCGTTTTCTCAAAGCTCCCACCTGTTTGGCATCCTTGCCACACTCTGTGAGGGTCCTTATTTAATCCTGCTCTATCCTTGGCAAATAAGAGATTTATTTTACTGTTTTTCACTGCATTTAACTCTTCTAGAGTGCTACTGCTTTAGTTTTTGATTTTGCTCTTTAAATCATTTTAAATATCCCTAATACACCTTGTCCAAATAGTTTGTTTAAAGGCTTCATGGTCTTCCACACATTTAGACCATCTACAGCACAGACGGGGACTAAAGGTGGAGGTGTTTTGATCTACATCAATAACAAGCATACTGCTAGTTTGGTTAAATAGGATCACACACTGTAGTTCCTCCACATCTAAATTGCTATAAGCAGATTACTATAAGCGAAGTCCCATAGCATAACCTAGGAAGCTATAGGCCACCATCTATTTCTGAAAGCCATACTCTGACCTACTGGAGACAGTCACCATTCAACCAAATATCATACTCATGAGGGATTTTAATTATGCCTGTATAAATGGGGAATCCTACACATCCTCAAATTTGCAGACACAGAGATTCCTAGACTTTGTTAACCCTGCACCAGCTAGTGCGCACGCCTAGTAGAGGAACACACATATTGGACCTGCTACTCTCAAATAGGGGGGAATGCTGTATCTCCCCTGAGTGCTGTTTTCACTCTGATATGGTCAGACCATAAAGTAAAGTAGTCTGCACTGAAATAAGGTTCATAGGTTGTTACTAGGCTATCGGCCCTAGGGCCTATACAAGCCTAGCCATAACAATTCCCTGCCTATTTCTTCCCACACTACTTACTTCCCTGGACCCCTGTCTATCAGGGTGACTGACGTGATCCCCTAAGCAGAGATCGCCTCTGAGTAGACTATATGCGACAGAGTATAGCTGGAGCTTTTTAAGGTGGTCAGCATAGGGCATCTACTTTAGGCCTGTGATTCTTTTAGTGAGGTATTTCTGCGGCCTTTCCAGTTGTTGCAGATCTCTTGAGAGGTGCATACCAAATGGGGCATTGTATTCTATAATGGGTCCAATGAGGGCTGAGTATAGTGGGACAATGACCTCCTTTTTTCTGGATGAAAAGCCCTTAGTGATGAGGTGTGCCACATAGAAGGATTTCCTGACTGTTGTGGCGATGTGGTTATCGAAGGTGAGACCACTGTCCACCTGTATCCCTAAGTCTCTTATCACACTTTCGGTGTTTAGTGTACTGCCACCTAAGTGGTAATTCACGGGTACATGTCTTTTCCCAAAGGGGATAACTATATATTTCTTGGCATTGAGCTTGAGCTCATGGCTCTGGCACCAAGCATCTGTTTCTGTAAGGCCCTTTTGTAGAGTATCCACATCATTTGGGGATTCAATAATGGCTCCCAGTTTGCAGTCATCTGTGAACTTTGTTAGCCAGAGTCCCTTAGTGTTGACCTGTACTTCAGAGAAGTAGATGCCAAACAAGAGTGGCCCCAGGACTGAATCCTGAGGTACTCCACTTGTCACTTGTCTGGAGCTGGATTTGGAGTCGGCTACTGTAACCCCAGCAAACCCCATAACAGTTAGAAACTACTCCAAAGCTGTCAAAAGTTCAAGCCCTTCCAAACCCGTATAACACGGCAGCCTGTGTAAAATTATTCTCAGAAGCTTTGTACTCCCATGTCAGAGATGGCAGGGAAGTTGCTGTGCCTACTAGATGTAATCTCAAAACTAACTCAAAAAAAAAAAAGCCTGGTGGAATCCAAAATCAGACAGGCTGTACAACAGAAGAAAAATAACATAGCTAAATTAGGTAGTGTAACACCAACAAAGATAAAAGCACTCTCATCAAACTGAATAGACAACTAAGAGGACTAATTAAGTCCAACAAAGTAAATTTTGAGGTAAAAATAGTGTCCTAGGTCAAGGACAACCATAAATCCTTCTTTAGCTATGTCTGAAGCCTCAAAGGCAGGACACAACAGTCTGCCAAACTGTTGGGAATTGGGACCATATTTTTGGAATCAGGAGATACAGCAAATCTTCAGGCTTACACAGTCAGCTCCAAATTTATCCACTTCTCACCCCTAGCTGCCCCCCCAAGAAATACCATCTAACATAACCCCTCCAACTATCAGTAGGGAGCAAGTCTTAGATGTGCTCTCTAAGGCCAAGAATACAGCTTTGCTAGGCCCCTGTAAAATCCCTTGATGCTTCCTAAATAGCCTGAAATATGCCCTATCAGAGTGAATGGAGTCACTGTTCAAACATAGCCTCCTCACAGGTTATGTTCCATTCAAATAAAAACTGCAACAGTCATCCCTCTGCACAAGGGCAGACTATCAAGAGATCCCACGTATTACAGACCCATTGGTCTGTCTAGCCTCATATGCAAAGCTATGGAAAGAGTTATCATTTAAATGATTTACAATGTCATAGGAAACCTTCAGACACTGGACTTAACTCAGTTTGGTTTTGTCAAAGGCAGGCCATGCCTATTGAATCTGGTGAACTTCTTTGAGAAGGTCACCAAGACAATGGATGAGGGCAGAATGGTGCATACTGCCAACCTTGACTTAGTTAAGGCATTTAATATAATATCCCACTTGGGCATTGTAAGCAAACTCATTGAATTAGGCATAAACCCCTTTGTAACTCACTGGATAGCCAATTGGCTCACAAACAGAACCCAGGAATTCAGGGTTGGAGAGACCACCACCACAAAGAGGCTGGTCGCTAGCAGAGTCCACCAAGGCTTTCTGCTGGGTCTGCTCCTCTTTGGCATTTATCTTTTGGAAGTGATGGTCAATGTCAAAGGCCTCTGGCTTGCCAAGTTTTCAGATGATTGCAAGCTAGGTGCAATCATAACCCCCCCCCCAAAGATACTAACATCTTACAGAAAAGTTTAACACAGACAAATGACTAGTGCCAAAGCCATGACTTAAAACTCAGTGCCAGCAATGCATAATAGTACCCTTTAAGAAGCTGACTACCCAGGGAAACTATCTCATTGATAAAGTAACCATGAATGTAGATGCAATACTAAGTGATTTGGGGACTCCTCTAGATAGTAACCTGGCTGTCAACCAACATATGTCCACGGTAGTAAGAAAATCATCCTATGCCACTCAGGTAAGAGCATGACATTTAGGTCTAGGGTAGTCATCATGCCACTGTACTCACCCCTCATCAGTCCCATCTTGGAATATAATGCCCCCTTCTGGATGTACCTGACCAAACTCATGCAATAACTTTAATGTCCACAGAGGTTCCTCACAAAAATAATACAGAGAGTAAATAATAATGTCCTATGCAGATTCCCTCAAAGCCTTATCTCTATACTCCATTTCCTACAGACTTTTGAGAAGTGATTTATACATGGCTTACAAGGCATTCCTGGATCCCACTATGATGGACCTTTTGCATGTCTGCAAAATGAACAGCACCAGAACTACTAGATCTAAGAATTTAAACTTTGCTTATGACTAAAATAGAACACGTTGGAGGGACAGGTATATATCTCAGAGAATTCCCAGTCTATGGAATAGGCTTTCCATCCATATCAAGCTCAACCTGGACAAGTGGATGGGAAATTGGAAATTCACCCTAATCCCACATCTATGTCTCTGATGGACACAGGCAGCCATTAAATCATGCCCTAACACATGCCCCTTAAAATAGCCTCTAAGGCACAGTATCTCATGGAATACATTTGGGCTGCATGGCTCAGCTTTTAAAGACCTCAGTGGTCATTATATTAGTATATACCTATGAACCTATGTATTTATGTTGTCAGGAATAATAAAAAATCTTAGTAGATTTATAACAAAGATGAGAACTTTGGAACATCTCCTCAGCCTCCCTTTTTAATTCTTGAAATTTTCTTACATTGTTTCATGCCCATCATAACTTTGGCACCTCTGAACTTTTTGTGGTTGCATTACAACTGTTTCATTATACATTCTGGGAGTTTGACTGTGATATAATTTGAAAAGTCACTAAAAGAATGTTAGTAAGTGAAGGATAGTTTCAAGCATGGTTCACAGCCCTTATATGTATTTGGCAAACTATGTCTTGTACATGGTCCAGACATGAGTATGACTCATAACAGTTTGTTTTGCACAGGCCTACAACACTGAAGACTGTGTGTCGCACACCAAGCATGATATGCACTCACATGAGGTAAACACTGAAGCAACTGTTATATCCCGCCTACCTGTCCATTGCTACCAAACTGTCCAAATTCACAACAGTAAATAGACTATCTAGTGGGACATGCATAGGTGAGAGATACTGGGTCACAAATGTTATACATCAATAATCCCACGTAGCACTTGCTTGTATTGAGACTGCTCCTTGATACGCGTTTATGTTGTCAAAACTGCAAATGCCCTGTTACAGAAGATTTGGAAGCAGGAATGCACAATACAGGTGTCAGGGGTAGTACAGAGGCTGGTGAACCCATGAGATCTGTATGGTCCTAAGAGAGATGTAGAATACTGTCCATGTTCCATGTATGGACTTGGGGTACAAGAGTAAGACAGCTTCATGTGAATGGTGATGGAAAGGACATGCTGAATGTCATGTTGGGAGTCACTGTAACAGTGCAGGTTGTGTTGGAAGTACATGGTGAATTAAAGATGTGCAATATATGCCTGTATGTCAGAACAGGCTTGGCATATACCTGTACAATATATGTCAACTCAGATATGTCACAGCTCAAAGATATATGTCCACGGCAGTAGTCTTTAATGTGAACAATGCCCTGTATATAGATACTGCTATCTGTAATTTAAACATATTTGTTGTGTCAGTAGGTCATTGTAATCCTCTCTTCTTCTTGCTACTTCATAATCATTGCAATGAGCAATTCATAGATATAAATAGCTCATTGTCCATTAATGCAGAATATGACTACTTTACATACATTGTATACATTATAATTAAAAGATGTGGCTCTTTCCTTGTTACCTTCCATTGGTGAGAGGTTGGTGACATCGCAATGTTGTGGGAGAAGGGCAGTTGTCCTACAGTACTTTTATGCCCATATATGCAGCAGTTAGGCAGCATAGCATTCTTCAGTATTCTACCAGTTACATAGTTGCATGCTGATTTTTGTTGTCCAGCCATGTTATGCTGGGTGATACATTAGCTCTGTGGGCAGTAATGCATATTTATTTAAGTGTGGTTAGTCCAAGACTTTTTTTCTGTAATGGAGGCACATATGTTATTGGTATTTATTTCACAAATGATACATCAGACTGGTAATAGGTCGTCATTTGCATATCTCCTCCATACCTCAACAGGACCAAGTACCTGCTGGCATAGTGTGACCTGGTCTGCATTTGCATGTTGCTTGTGATTTGTTTAGGTTTCTGTTTTCTTGTGTACCAACCATACCTCTCAACCTCTTAGTGCAAAAAGTCTGACAAAGCCTGACAGAATGGGGGAAAAAGGCCCACAAATAGGTACAGATTTAAAATATTGCTCTTATAAACTTAGAAAGTTGCTAGAACAATAAGATTTGTCTTAGCGTGCATTTTTATGAAGGATATGAAGTCTGAAACACAAATGTATATCATTATTTAGTGACTTCGATCCTCAGATCATCCCAGTGATTTGCCAGAAAATCATACATTTTATGAGGAAAAGATCAAAAATATGAGACAAAAATCTGGGCATTCTGTGAAAATTTGTACAGTTGAGAGGTATGGTGCCAATTCTACACAATTATACACCATGTTTGTGAAAAATACCATCAGACATGAAAAAGGTAAACACAGCTAAATAGCTTGAAAGTGAGGTGAATTACAGCCTCAGAGCTTCCTTTCATTAGGAAATTTGAGGAATTTTACATGAGGTCTATGTTAAGTATACAACAAAAAAAAATAGATGGTTTTATGTACAGGTATTTGCAAAATGTCAATGAACGTAATCTCTAAAACAAAAATGCAGCTGCCAAAATGTTATTTTTCTTTTAAATATTTTTATTCATTTCCAAAAACAAGAAAACATGAATGCAGGTTATTGATGGTGTATGAATTAAAAGCAGAATATTTTTTCCTCCCTATCTCCATTATTTCCGGCTGGGTCTACCAGCTAACTCCTTGCCCCCCCCCCCCAGACTTTATCCACTATTGCTGGGACCAATCACAGATCCTTAGGCTTCCAGGGGCTTTGCCCTTCAAGAGATCCATCCAGGAGGTGTTTCTTATGTGACCTGCCAATTTCTGGGTGGGCATGCCATGTGAGCAAGATGTGTATCACTCCACCACTGCAGTAACAGAGCCAGGCCCATTATCCACTTTTTGACCACTCCCCTTTCTGACAAAGTCCCTGACCTCCACTAAGGATAATCATAAGAAGTCATCCCTGCAGCATGAGCCAGGCCCATTATACTCTCTTCGACCACTCCCCTTTCTGACGATGTCCCCAACCTCCACTAAGGAAAATCATTAAGAAGACACCCCTGCACCATCCTTCCCCCTGGATAAGCACACACATCCCTTCCCCTGTCATGACTTCTATAAAGTTATGTGATTCTAAGCCCTTAAATAGTGACCTTTCTTGTAGTTTATCCTTCACATGTTTAGAATGACTTTCACTCCTTTTTATAATGTCGGTGCTTTTACTTATTCTCCAGCTTTACTTGATATTTTTCCATCTACAAAACATGGCCTGTCTTTATGTGTGTTGGTGGTATTTAAAGATGGGAAAGTTAACTAACTATCTCTAAAGTGTTCACTTAGCTACAGTTAATTTCAATTAAAAAAATGCTGAGCTTGAAGGTGTGTTCCATGTAAATGTACCCAAGATTCAAGACTTACAGAGTGCATAGATATCTCTGAGGATTCTAGACAAATCAGGATAGTATAGCAAATAGCCTGCACCATCCAGCAATGCTTCCCTAAACCTCAGCTCTGCTATGCTATATGACATCATCCTGTGGGAGGAAGAGAACGCACAGACTACCCAATGTTAAAACAACACCACAAGCCGATGAAATAATCACTGTTTCATTTCCAAGTAATGAAATTCAGAAAAATTCTATTTAAATGCATCTCATTAGCTACCTTTGTTGTAGTCTGATGTTAATCTGCCCACACTGTAGCCAATGAATTTGTCCGTAGTTAGACATCTCCACAGTACCACCTCCATGACAACCATCACAATGCAATCTCTGTTATGCATGCAGCGTTACAAACAGAAATAGCATTGGGCATAAATGGGGGACTGTGCCACTGTTCAGTATGAATTTATAAAAAAGGGTAAAATTTGCATCATCCACAGACTACAAAGGGGGAGACTCACACAAAATATGTACGTGGGAGTCACTCTGTAGCCAGACTCCTAGCATGCCACAGAGCAGTTCTACCTATATGTTTAAACTTGTACTGCAGCTTTTGGGATGCCCACCATGTAATAATAATAGTACCAGTGCCAGCATTCACATGGAGGTGCGTCTATGCTACAGTGGCCCATATATTTTACTGTTAATGTAAAATCTGAAAGTGTTCTAGCATACTAAACCTGATTAACATTTTGGAATTAGGAGTAGGACTCCTTGAATCCTCTTTTTGCCTACATAGTTTGAGGAAAACGTTTTCTTAGACTCAGACTCAGGTGTAAAGTTACTACTTGGGGACATGGGGTAGCAGGCTACCCAAGGCATAACTTGTTCTGCAATCCAACACACCATGCCTGATGAATCCTCAGTGATTTGGGACCACCATTATATTATCTGTTATTGTAGCAATTATGTATATATACTTTTTTTAGGTCAGATGCTTACAATGGTATGAAATATGACAATAAAAAATTTCACAAGCTGTGTGATGCCAGCAAATGTTTTGCACTCTTCAGACTGAACCACATTTGTAGTTTCTATGACAGTAATATTTATTTTATTTTATTTATTTATTTACAGTTGGTTTACCAGGATAATCCATTGGGCCAAGATGAACCCATTTTCAATGGAGTCCTGGGGAGAAAAGCTCCATATACAGGGTTACAAAAGGTTTTAGAATTACAATATTTACAATGATTATTTACAACAATTATACAATTAGAGCATACAATTTCTGGTAGAAGCAAACTGGTGATACATATTACAGAAGATACAGACTTGATAAAGTAAGCGATTCCAATGTGAACTGAGAACCAGCTCTATCATTAAGCAGCTTGCGATTTTAAGAGAGAAAATCAGTGTAGATCAAGAAGGGTGGGTGCAAGAGCATTCCCACTGGGATAGGGAGGGTGCAAGAGCATTCCCACTGGGATAGGGAGGGTGCAAGAGCATTCCCACTGGGATAGTAAATGAGAATGAAGAGATTTTTTGAATGTCAGGTGGTTAAAGGTGGTGCGAATGGTAGGAGGTAGGGGGTTCCAGAGACGTGCTAGACTGAAGGACAGGAGATTTTTCCCTGGGGGACAATTAGGTTTGTACAATTCAATTAGATTTTGGTTATTAGATCTAAGTGTTCTGCTGGGCAGGTGCAATTTGAAGGCTGAGGAAAGGGACGGACAGAGACTGGGTTTGCAAATGAGCTCGTGAGCAAGAGTAAGTTGAGAATAGGTGAGTTGATTGGGTAATTCTAGCCATTTTAGTTTATGGAGTGAAGAGCTGTGGTGGGTAGAATTCTTATGGCTAGTAGCAAATTTAGCAATTTTGTTATAGCAAGAGGAAAGTTGTGTTTTAAGGGAAGATTGGATATTAGTTAGGAGTGGGGCACCATAGAGAAGAGAGGGGATGAGGAAAGAAGTAGAGAGACTGATTTTAGTGGAGGGGGTAAGGTAGCGATTGTGTCGGTAGAGCATGCCTAGTTTTTGATGTTTTTTTTTTTATGTTTAGTTGAATGTGGGAGTTGAATTTGAGATGACTATCAATTTGAACCCCGAGTAACTTAGCTTCTGACACCAATTCCAAGGATGTGTTGCTGTGATTAAAAGGGAATTAGTGCTGATAGAGATGTGTTTAGAGGGGGTAAATACCATTATTTTGGTTTTAGAGGCATTAAGTGCAAGGTGATTTTCTTTCATCCATAGTTCAGTGATGGAGAATGCATCTTGGGTAAGCTTTTGTAGTACAGGGATGGATGTGGCAGAACAGATGATAGTTGAATCATCTGCATATTGGATGATATTAGAGAATGGGATAGAATTGTGGAAGTCATTTATGAATATATTAAATAGGAGAGGACCCAGTATTGATCCTTGGGGAACTCCAGTTGGGGTATTAAGGAATGAGGACGTGGTCTTTTTCCATTTTACTGCTTGATATATATCGGATAAATAACTAGAGAACCAGTTCAGCAAGGAAGGAGATGTTAAGCTGAGACAGTTTAGTAAGAAGTAGTTTGTGAGAGATATTGTCAAAGGCCTTTGAGAGATCAAGTAAGAGGGTAGAGACAGTATGACCAGAGTCCCGGGCTTTATTAACCATTTCTAGGAAGGAGAGGAGGGCAGACATAGTGCTATGGCCGGGTCTAAAACCATGCTGGGTTGGAGTAAGCAGGTGATTATCTAGAAGGTAAGGTAGTAGCTGTAGATGGATATACTTTTCTAGTAGTTTAGAGATAGGGGACAAGATAGCTATGGGGCAGAAGTTTGTAATATTGTTGTTATTGCCACCTTTATGTAGAGGTATAATGAAAGCTTTTTTCCAAATTTGGGGTACTGTGCTTTCTTGGATAGAGCGGTTGATGAGTATGCTAATGGGGTAGGCAATGGCTTCTGCAGCTATGTTGAGGAAGTATGAGGGAATATTGTCTGGGGCATTGGAGCATGGCTTAAGTTTCTGGAGAAGTTTTTTTATAGTAGATGTAGGAATTTGAGTGAGAGAGGTGAGGGAAGGGGAGATAGGGTATTAGAGGGTGGTGGTAAGGTAGAGGGCGTAGGAGATGAGATGGAAGTGGAGGGAAGAGTGTTAGTAGAAGAGAGTGTGGGAGAAGTGGAGGATGGAGTGGTGTTGGAGAATGAAGATGTTAGTTTGGAGATAGATGTTATGAAAAAAGAGTTGAATTGTGTAGCCAAGTCTATGTCAGGAGCAGAGGGGTCAGGACTAGGGTTGACTGTTTTGCCAGGAGAGATGAGGGTAGAGGGTAAGATGAAAAGTGTTTCATTATTGTGATATTTGAGGAAAACCTAGCTTCATTGACATACCTAAATAATATGTGGCTTAAAACCTTTAGTATTCACAAGGAAACTTGTTCATTCTTGTGATATTTCTGGAATCGTAGTTCACATTGTTTTTTTCTCAAGTACAGAAGTTTAATTTTCAGGATCTCTGATGTTGCTTTTTCAGTTTATGAAATGTTTAGCTGACACTGATACTATCCTTGTAAGATGTACTGAAACTATTTTTGAAATATATAGTATGCATTTGTCTGTGAAGAGTTTATACTTTAAGTGCATGGAATTCTCGACTGTGTGGAGGATTGCCTGGGTATCCTCCTCACATGTTCAAATGCACTGAAATTTTTTTAAATACTGGCAGTATTCTGTGCTATTGCCTTTTTTAAGAGAATATTGCTCTCCCCATGACCAGAGTGCAACGTCACCTTGGAAACGGTACATTTGAGCCTGAACACAGTATATCTTCATACATACAGTGTTCATAATTCCCAGGATTCCAAGGTTACATCTACTGATCTGAAAATAGTGGCAAATCACATTTGTTTGCCAGTAGTAAAGGTACGACTCTAACTGAGATGGAATTTATTAACCAAAATGCTCACTATTGCATGTAGGGGTGGTTTTGCACTAACAAACATGCCAAGCAGTTCTTGACTGCAACTTAATGATATCTGTTGTTTATTCCAAATGCATACATCAGCAGCAAGTCTGATTGGTTTTACCTGTACTTTCATCAGGCTTTTGCTGTTTTGGATAAAACATTTAGTGTGTGTAGTGTCTTTTACTGGACTGATATGCCATATCATGTGATACATAGATACAAATCTTTAGTGTGTTTACATCACAGTGCATGATACAGTGTGGCATCAAAGTGTCACACCAAGCAATGCATCCATGTGAAGTTTCACACCAAAGTGAACCATCTCTGTGGCAAAATGTCCTTAATGCACAACCAATGACCAGGAATTGAGCAGTAGAGCCATGTTTTGGGAAAACATCAGGAGAAGTGGAAGTGATCAGGTGACACTAACCCATCCATCACAGGGGGAGGGTCATGGAGATTTGTGGGGCAGCACTTCCTGCTGAAGGACAGCAGATAAGATCAATGAGGAGCGAGGAATATGTAGCCATGTACAAGCAGTGTAGGTGCATACTGCAGCATTTATGTCATTATACAAAAAAGACCATCTTTCACTACACTATGTATGGCAGCATAATTTATCTAGGAGGGGGGATGGTTGATAACAAATGAAAAAAAAAAAACACACCAACCATGTATGATGGCCAACTGGTGCAAGTCTCTTGCCTTCCATTGCAAGGAAATGTGGTAGTGCAGTTATTGATATGATATTCCCTTCTCTGTGGAATGGCGAGATACTTACATAGTATGATACAGAATACTAGAAAACATGGACCAGGGATGCTTGAAGGCAAAGTCGCTGGTAATTGTATGGATATTTTTACTTTTAATTTTTCCAGAGAGGTCCACCTTTTGAATTGGAAACCAATTACTGTTGAATCAATAGCTTTAGGAGTGACAGTTTGCTATTTAATGGATACGACTGCTATGTCTGCTTTACTGATGCACATATCCCATT
The DNA here is from genome assembly GCF_019279795.1 of Protopterus annectens. Taxonomy (NCBI): domain Eukaryota; kingdom Metazoa; phylum Chordata; order Ceratodontiformes; family Protopteridae; genus Protopterus; species Protopterus annectens. The sequence goes on along the minus strand of NC_056726.1, from coordinate 511,438,128 downwards.
GACTACTGTACAGTTTTTCAATAAAAATATATATTGTTGACTGGAAATTTTGGTTGTCGTGTTTTAACTATCCAAAGCTACATGGCAAGTTAGATAGAAATGAATTGAAATATTGATAAAATCTATTACCATAGCAGAGCAAAGTGCTTCAGGTAGCCCATATTAAGGGATGATAGCATACTTTAAAAAACAGGCTTTAGATGTTGGATGCTTAGTGCCACATAAATGTGTGTACCTGATTGCATGAAACCTGAAATGTTTCCATAATTACATTATCCTCTGGCTGGGAAGTAATGGAAATTTTATAGTTGTCAACATTTGTTGCACAGCCACCATGTGATTCTTAAAGTTCAAGCTCATAAAGATATAGAACTCCTACATAGAATGTTTCATTGGCAAGGACCTACAAGACACCACCTAGGAGAACTGAGAATGGTTGCCCTGCTGTCACAATGTCCTTAAGCCACATAGGGAAATGAGGATTCCCATAGACTTATTCCAATTTCCAAAAAGGGAATCAGATTCCCTACACTACAACACTTTAAACATTTCGCACTAACATTGCATATCATTCTAAAACTTTAAAGTAACGGTGCAACCTATTAAAATCAATAGACAATTGTGCCCTAACTACAACTTCAGGTATTACATTGTTGGATATCCAAATGTATGCAGTACCAATTCTGATGTACAGGTAGAGTAGAGAAGTGAGGAAATGCTGGTCAAGGACTGCATGCATGTGCAGTAGTCCTGTGTACAGACCATCTCCTTTGTACAGAGACAAAGGGTCCAAACCTTTTTGTTTAATGTTTTCCAACTGTAACACAATGCATAAAAATGCTTGCATGACTGAGATTTTCCTGCTGTACATGGTGTTAATGCCTACATATGTGGTTTTAGAATGGTGATTGTCAGCTCTGTCTGTAGTCATGATAAATGCTTGCAGTACCAGTCATGGAACACAGGTGAACATGTGGAGATATTTGGCATTGGGTAAAATTGGTGGTTGTGTGGCAAAATCTGCAGTCATCTGACTATATAAAGAATGAGAATCCTTTAAACAGAATATTACAAAAGCTCATCACCTGTAAAGAGTAGCATGTACTCCTCGGACTTTCAGCATTGCTGTAGTATTCTGACCTCCTGGTATGATGGCATACTGGGGGTGAATCTTCAGTTCAGTATTGGAGCGGTGTTGCAGGATAGCAGAGACTCACTGCAACTGTACACCTTTATGTTTTTAATCTGGGGTCATAGTGCACTTCTCTGAAGATGTTTTGTGATAACATGTTGCATACATGACAAATGTAAAACACAGTGGCTGATAAACTAGATGGAGATAACATTTAGAGTGCATTTTTAATAAAAGATCATCTTGAAAACTTAAGTTCAGGGTCAAGACACCTTTCAATTATATCTTAGTGAGTGTAGTTTAATGTGTTGGTTGTAAAAGAAAATTGCATATCACACTTATAAGTGCACTGATTATGTTTGCCATATTTTCTGACAATGGACTAATTTAACTCTTGTGACATAAGGCTTTATGATTTCTTAGTATGTATTATTTTATAAATGTTACTTTAGATCCATGTAGGCATGATCTACTTTTAAAAAAAAATGTTTCACCATTATATTGCTCAATAATAGCATTTTATAAAAACAAGACTGTCTTGATGCACCCCGCTGTGTCAAATGAAGTAGGTTATGAAAACTGCAAAACATTTATGTATGTTTCAAAGGCTATGGATAGCTTTAAGGTCAAAAGCAACCCATTTATCTCTGCTGTAAAAGTACTTGACATCAATAAAGTGTTCGCAGAGGGCTTCTTGATGACTGTAAGGAAAGTTGTCATGACCTTACTTAACCACAATATGACTTATTTCACAGTACTTATGCTTAACACATCTGATCTCACATATTCTGCTCTTCAGATAGTGATTTCTGTTTCCTTTTCTTAACCAGCAAATTCATGAGCAGATTGTAAAACACAGGCTTTTGTTCCTTTTTGTCAAGCACTCTCTACAGCAGAACATAGGAGACTCTCGCTGCCTTTTTCTTCTCTTGTCCAACACATACTGCTAGCATAACTCTTAACCTTTTAGTGAAAGAAATCTGGACAAAGCCTAAGACAATGGGGTGGGGTGGGGTAAAAATAGGAACAGATTTTAAATATTGCTCTTGGAAATTTAGAAAGTTGCTAGAATAACCTAATACGCTTTAGCATGCAATTTCTAAAGGATATAAACTCTGAAATTTATATATATATATATATATATATATATATATATATATATATATATATATATATATATATATATATATATACACACATATATATATATATATATATATATATATATATATATCATTATTTGGTGATGTCAATCCTTAGTGATTTGCCAGAAAACCACAAATTTTATGAGGAACAGAGCTAAAATATGAGTCAATAATGCAGATAAAAACAGGTGAGAAATAGTTAAATGAACCTGGATACTCCAAATGAAATATGAAAAACAAATAATCAAGGTCCAATTGTCAGTATAAAAGTTTAATGTACAAGCTTGTACATTAAACTTTTATACTGACAACTGGACCTTGATTATTTGTTTTTCTAAAATATGAGTCAGAAATCTGGACATTTTGCAAAAATCTGGACAGTTGAGAGGTATGCTGCTAAGGGGCACAGTAATCAGTCCTGCATGGTAAGTGTACAGGCCTGTCTGACCAAGTTATATACTGCTTATTAGTTATTACAAAGACCTCACATGATGGTCACATTATTGCTTACTTCCATACTGTGTCATGTGTCTTTAGAGCAAATGAGACATGCATCTCTTTATGTTATGTGTGCAGATCTACATTCCAACTGTACAGATGTCTCACATCTGTGTTCAGGTCTGTCTATCTTTTGACACTATTTTAGCTATAAGCTAAGAAGTGACTGTGTATGACACTGTGCATGTTTTTCTATTTTGTATGAGACTTTGCCTTTTCCTCTAAATGGTAAGGTTGTTTTCTTGTCTTTTATTTCACCGCCCTAATATTTTGTAGCACATTGTGTCTGAGCACAAGTGACCAGGATGCAGACTTGCTATTTTCCTTGAAGGAAATCACATCCTGTGTACACTAAGCCTCCCATCACTTTCATGTATGAGTATTCCTTCCGGGCCTGCTACATGCCATAACAATACTGTCCAGCCTTAGTAATTAGACTTTACCCTACCTAGCCAAGTCAACCTTTTAAATGACCTTAAAGACCTACCTAGTTCAATGTCCCAGCTGCTCTGACCTTAAGTGTCACCTAATTTTCCCCTTCTTCCCTTCATTTTCCCTTTCTTACATATTTCTGTTTTTCTTCTGTTGGTTATTTAGTTGAAATATTAGCATATATTTTGCTGATTTAACTTGTACTTAGATGGTGCACCTCTTTCTAAAGAGTTGTCTTTATCTAATTTTAATCCTTTTCTGTTAATTAAAGATTCAACCTGCTTTGTTGCAGTTGGTACTTCTTCCAGGCACAAACAGTTTAGATGTGGTTGTTCTGTCACATTTTACATCAACATCTTAACAATCCACTTTTGGTTTAATAGCTCTATTTAGGTACATTAGTAGGTATAGTAGGATCGCCTCACAGCAAGAGGTTCTCCGTTTCGATTCTCAGTTGGGGTGCCTTCTGTGCGGAGTCTGCATGTCCTCCCTGTGGTCGCGTGGGTTTCCTCCGGGTGCTCCGGTTTCCTCCCACATCCCAAAGACATGCTGTAGGTGGATTGGACACTCCAAATTGGCCCTAGGTGTGAGTGTGTGCATGCATGTGCCTTCTGTGGAAGGTCGGGTGATGGGCTGGCACCTTGGCACTGTAAAACTCCACTGCCAATCATGAGCTGCCAGGTGATCCGCTGTGGCGACACCTAACCGGGAAAAAGCCGAAAAAAGAAGTAGGTATAGTAGGATGTTTATTTTTTCTTGCTATTTTCATACTTTTAGTCTAGCATTTTCTGTGTTGGCAGACATGTTGCATTTCTACACTTCTCCTATCATTGCTCAATTCACTTCCAACTAATTTTTGGTTGTGGTAATTAGATCACGGTTGAGAAGAAACCCTATTAGTGCAGCCTACTTGCAAGCTCTAAACAAACAAATAAATCATTTACCTTCTCACATGCTGCATATACATCTCAAGGATTGAAAAACAAATATATTACTCCTGTAGCACCATTTAGTACACACTGTAGATGTAACATTGAGCAATCTTCATCAAGTGACTACTTAACCAATAATCCATGACTGGTTGTAGGTAATGCAGGATTTACCCACAGATGGTGTAGTTTGATCATGAGGGTGAAGCCCGAGTGATTAAACAAAGTCAGCAGTGGGTAAATTCTGCATTACTTACAAAGTGGATTTTTGCTATTATACAATGACATTATTTAAGAAAAAAATTCTTACTTTTTCTAAATAATGTCACTGTATAAACAGGCGTAGTGCTCTTCCACTATCATTTTTGTTAGTCTTGGACATCTAAGACATTTGCAGTACATGCATAAAGTTTATACATGCTAATACCTGCTGTGACGCCCATGCCCTGGCCCAGCAATTAAGGAGCCTCAATCCTCACCACTAACACCAGATATATATATATATATATATATATATATATATATATATATATATATATATATACACACATACATATATGAGGAAAGGATAACAAATACACACAGTAAAGTGCAATTTCCCTCAAGAGCGCACAGAGATCACAGTCAATCTGGAGCTGGTCGCTCCCTTGCTCCCCAGGTCCCCAATAATACTCCCCACTGGCACAGCTATAGGGTCCAGATCTCAGCCTAGTGGGCAAGCTAAAATCTCCAGCACCCTCTCTGTCCAACCAGTGCTTTGTGTCCCTGCCCAAGTAGCTGACACACACACACACTTTGAGATAAGAGTTTACACAGCCACACAGACACTTCTGGGGAAGGCTGGCATAGGTTCTCCAGCTGTGCCTCTTTTTACCCAGACTATACAGTACTACCAGCTGCCACCACCCACTAATAATTATCAGCTACTCCAATTATTACTGTGCAATATTATTATCCAATTGGTAGATGTGACTAAACAATCTCAAGGCTTATTAGAGTGACTTGATACAGAATCCTTATGTATATGCAATGTACTCTTAGAGCTCAACTTATCTCTACACAAACCAGCCACAGTTAAAAGGTTTTAAAATATTTAATAATAAATAATTAAAACCACAAGACAATACTTGCCACTACACATTCAGTGCTAGTCAAGAGTTCAGAGATCACACAGAAATACTTACAATAAATCAGTAGTACAGTTCTGACATCACAGAAAAACACTTAGTCTAAACTTTCTAATTCCTAGCTATTTCTAGGAGAAAACACAGTTCTAACATGCTACTTACATAAAGAGAGCATAAGGCAGTGCTGAGTTGGATGTGCAAGACAAAAAATGCTTAATAATCTCTGGTTCTCGCTGTTTAAATTGAAACTGAAGTTCTGATAAAACAACATAATTTTACACTTTCCTGGTGTTCTCAGGCTGACAGAAACTGCATTTACATTCTTTTACACTTAGAGCAATAAAGCACATTCCATATGTAAATTCTGGTCATGAACTTTAGCCTTAAAACAATAGGCAGGAAGCCTTCATCTAGCCGGACTGGAGCTGACTTGTAAACATCAAAGGCAGTGATGAAGTAATTTTAATTTCAAAGGACCAACAAGAAATGTTTGACTTAGCTTTCTTTACAGTAGAGGGTAATGTTGCCATATTGTTTTAAGTTCAACATTTCACAACATATTCTTTCATTTAAGAAGCAAGCCTGCATTTCAACATTTCACAGTATTTACAAATGATAGAATTATGTACCAAATTCTATTTGATTAGGCTAGCAGCCTTCACCCTTCTCTACCAGTCTTCTCACCTGCACAGTACCTTAATGTTTCTGATCTTTTTATGGTAAGGAGGAGCTTGCTGTCATGACTTCTGAGCCTTAAAGGGTCTGCATGGCTATGGAGCTGGTTGCAGGGGCACTATTGAGAATCATGATTTTTTTTTGTTAAGTGGAGTTGTACTTGGTTTGCTGTTGCCATTAAGACACCTTTAGTGCAAAGATAATAAAACTGTATGTTTGTGGAGCTGTTTGTGGTGTCACACTAGAGAGGTTTTATATGTGCAATGACTAAAGAATCTGAATTATTAAACTAATGGTTGCCATTACTAACTGACAGAAATCCTCTCTGGTTATTAAAAAATCATTATTAATTTTTTTGTTTGTTTTTGCTAGTCAAAGGAGTCTATACGTGTCCTACTGTTTATATGATGACACTTGCAGACTGGCAAACCCCTGGCAGTTGGTTTTCTTTTTAACTGCTCTCTGGTATATCAGTTTGTGGAGAGCTGAAGACATCATCAGATAGCTGTTAACCTTGTTTTTAATATGTATTGTTAGTCAGACTCCTTCTTATTGGGAGCAGTTGCTTTACAATGAGCTTTCTGATTTCTCTGTCCAATCAGCATGCACATTTTTGAATAGTAAGTATCCTTTATTGTATACTACTTAATACACTTAAGGCAAATGCATAACATTATTACTGGGATATAAGAAAGTCACAGAGCCACAGCTGCTGAAAAATATCTTTACTTCTAGATCAAATGTTACACTAGTGAGCATGCTCAACAGTGAAATGTCATGCAGTCATGCACATGTGCTTGTTATCAAATGCCAGTTAAAAGATTATTTTTATAACTCTATGTAGCATTACAAAAACAATGGACTTTCAGTTTCTTTAGATTACCATTCCATTACCAACCTTTCAGTAGTTAACTGTTGAATAATTAGCCATTTTTCATTACAGGTTATGTATGCAAAACTTTACTAACACTCAAGAGTATAACGTCTAGACTCTAGAAGCTTTAAAGGCTCAGCACTCTAATCTGCAAAAGCTCTTCAGGTGATCCCTCTGTGTAAAATTTGCTGCTTCTAGATGTAGTGCAAATCAGCAGTGATGAATATGATGGACATCTGCTGACTCACTGCTAAGAAATAGGTTTGTCATCCCTCTTTTGAGGTGGCAATGGTGTTTGCATGCCATTTTCAAGTTTGCTGAATGATATAAATAAGTATTTCACAGGCTTTGTTGTAGAAAGAATGTGACCCAGGTGTCAATTTTAGGTCTACTACAGACAGCTATTAACATAGTCAGCCTCTGGCTAAATTTTCAATAGCCTCTTATTTGTGTTCTGAAAATTCCTAGCATGTACTGATCTTCTGTCAAGTTTTAACAAATCAAACCTTGACCTAAGATTACCATTAAAGAGCAGCATGGTAGATTTGGTATTTGTGGTTGCAACAGCTGCAATTTTGCTAGGCAAAATGAAAATTGCCAGTCTTATCTTGAAGTGGTTTGTTATCTTTTACCATAGTTTTCATACAATTCTAATGTGAATATAAAACAATTTTCTGCCAGTCCCTTGCTGGATAGATGGCAAGGTGCAGATATTAAATGACTGATGCCTTATTTCTAATGAAGGTCTTAAATAATTATTGCACAAAATGTGACAATATAGCATATAAAACATGTTCATGCAACCGCATTTTCAAAAATACCCCTCAATATTGAAATTATCTGGTTGAATCTCTGGAAATGTCTTCTTGTTTTTTGGAATAAATGACCATTGTGATCAGAAATGCAAGTCAATGAATTGCTCTGCAAAACTGGCAGAAATGCATTGCCTTTGTGCTGAAGGCCACTCCCATGCATGTGTGGACACATTTGTACTGGCACATTTGAAAGCATTAGGCATCCTATGCACCTTTTAAATAACCCCAGCGTGTGATTACCTGTGCAAAACCACCATATGAAACTTTTGAAAATGGACTCCATTTACATAGAACCAAGATGTCTCTTATGGATAATGCCTGGATAATGCCCTATGCTCACAACATAACAGTTTGTGGATTATCATTCTAGAGTGTCACAATAGTGGAGTTTGTTACACAGACTACTGTTCCTTTGTCACTCTATAAGCAGAAAAATAGCATACTGTCATTTACTAGGTCACTTTTTATGATTCACACTGGGTCATTTTTGGTTGGCTCTTAAGTACTGAGTATAGCATAACCCACAACACAAGCTTTGGAAGCCCTGATATGATATATAGACAATGTATTTGATATATAGGATGTATATCTATAAAAGCTATACATGTAATGTAGACACATACTACTTGCATTTTATTACTCTTTTACACTATTTTCTAAAAATGTGTCCCACAAAATTACGTGTGAATAAAATTACATATTAAGAAATTGGATCTTCTAGTAACCATTGATAGGCTTTAGTCTCAGGACAAGTAATATCTGATTTGAGCAATCTATCTCAGAAACAGAAGGACATGACAACTTTGTAGGAGCTTAGGATCTTAGTTTTGTTATAGTTTCAGAGGTTCATATGTGCTTACTAGGCTAATGACCACAAGGGCTTTTTAAGTCTAGCCATGCATCCCAAACATCTGACAAGTTCTGATACTCTTGATAAGTATAAGCATGGGCCTACAATTTACAGGTTACCTGTTTGCATCTGAGACATGGGTGCCAAACCAGGGATGAATTTCCAGTTTTCCATCCAATTGTTCAAGTTGCACTTGAATTGGATTAGGGGGGATCTCTGCTTCAGATTGATGGGGAAGCCAGTTTCATAGATGGGGTAGTCTCATATATACATACCTATCTCTCCAGCAGGTTCTATTTATATCACAGGCAAGGTTTAAGTCTTTAGAACGGGGAATTCTGGTACTGTTTGTTTGGTGGATATGCAGGAGGTCCATCAGAGTGGAGTCTGACAATGTCCTGTATGCCAGGAATAGATCTCCCTTCAACAGCCTGTAAGAGACAGAATACAGGGATAAGGCCTTGAGGCAGTCTGCACAGGACATGTTACTTACTTCCTGTATTCTTCTAGTGGAGAACCTTTGTGGATGTTCCAATTGTTGGATATGCCTGGTTAGGTACATACCAAAGGGGACATTGTACTCAATGATAGGTCTGATGAATGATGAATACAGTGGAATAATGACTTCCTTGGACTTGTATGTCATACCTTTGTTTATAAGTTGCGCAACATAGAATGATTACCTCACTACTTGTAGACACGTGATAGTCAAAGGCTAGATTACTATCTATGTGTGTCATTAAGTCCCTGATTACTGGGTCAACTGTACCGGGTGTGTTGTCAATATGATAGTTACCAGGGATGGATGACTTCCTGAAGGATACTATAATGCATTTCTTGGCATTTAGTTATAGTCCATGGCTCTGACACCAGTTTTATTTCTGTGTGAGCCCTTCCTGGAGAAAATTTGTGTGAGTGTGGGATTCAGTGACAGCTCCTAATCTGTAATTATCTGAAAATGTAGTCAGCCAGAGGCCATTGACATTGGCCTTGACTTCAGAGAAGTAAATGCCAAAAAGGAGAGGTTCCAGTGATATCACTTAATACAGACCTGTGGCAAATGATAGAGGAAGCTCATACTAATATGATTAGACCTGACTTAATCCCCCCTTCCCCCCAAAAAAGTATGCAATTTATAACATGTCACAGTACTCACCAACATAAGCTGTTCCTGAACAGATCACTTCAGTCAAAGGCCAGTATTCATGGGCAGCACATTGTGCTGCATAAAACAGCACGGCATGTGGCAACCTGCAATTCTGAGGCAAAAGTAGCATGGCTAGTGGGAAAATAGTCCAGTATATAGAGTATGCAAATTATATAGAAATGAATTTCTAGATGCAAATGAGTGAAAATTAATATGCAAATAACAGCAGAAAACATACTAGAGCTACTCAGAAATGTATAATGAAAATGCTCTATACCACATGTTATTGTATTTAGAATATGCATCAATAATATACATATATGAATATACATCATATATTGATGATAATTTTTTTTTTATTTTATTTTACATTTGTTGACTGGGAAAGTCCGACTCAATATATGTCCATTTTCAGCAGAGGCCCGAGGAGAAAAGCTCCATATACAAATTAGTTAGTTACACTCCAAGTACAAAATAATAATAGTAATAGTAATAATACAAGGTACAATAAAATGAAAGTACAATAATAATACATGTACAAGGTTTGTGGCAGATACATTTGTCATTACACTTCATGTATAGTTGAATATACATAGGCAGTAGCAGTGTTTAATGGTGAGGTAATTGTTTAGTTGAGGTAGGAAACTAGCGGGATCTCGAGGGGAAGCAAAGTAAATTCTATCCTAATGGGTTAAGGCAGGGGTATATCCTATGGGATCTGAAAAAGAGTTTCAGTAAGGTTTTAAATTTGGACATAGACTGTTCTTGACTTAAGTCTGTCGGGAGTTTGTTCCAATTTTTGGCGATGTAGCTGGAAAACAGTCAGTCCCCAGCCATGTTGTTTGATTTAGTAGTATTGAGCAGAACTTTATCTGTAGACCGGAGTTCTCTAGATTTAGTATAAGGATTTATTAAAGATCAGAGGGCAGGGACTTTGTCAGGTTTGTAGAAGATTTTATGTGCTGTAGTGAGATAGTTATAGAGTAGCAGATTAGGGTTTTTTAGGTTTAGACAGTGGTGAGTGCGGAAAGCTGAACCACTAGCAAATTTGGCAACATGATTGTAACAACTGAAGAGTTTATTTAGTTCAGTTTTTGCCAAGTTGGTCAGTATAGGAGAAGCATATAAGAGGGTAGAAAGTAGGTGGGAGCAGCCAAGAGTGAGAAATGCAAAGTTTTTCTATAGGGAGCCCAGTTTTTTATTAGTGTTTTGTATTGTTTTGTTTACATGCAGGTGAAATTTGAGGTTGTTGTCTATTATTGCATCTAGTAATTTGGTGCTAGTTACCAGGTAGATTATTGTACTATCATTAGGTATAACTGTGAAGGTAATTTGTGGTGTCCAATGGGTGGGGGTTAACAGCAGTAATTTGGTTTTCATGGGGTTTAGTATTAGATCATAGTTGGAGAACCAGTTCTCAACAGTTTTAAATGTGGATTGGGTCATGGTCTGAAGGTCCTGAGGGGTATTGGCTGAACAGATAAGGGTGGAATCATCTGCAAATTGTATGCATGAAGTATTTGGGGTAACTGTGAGGAGGTCATTTATAAAGATAGAGAAAAGTAATGGACCTAAGATGGAACCTTGAGGAACTCCTATTGTAACAGGTAAGAGGGAAGACAGTTAATTTTGCCACAGAACAGCCTGATGTCTGACCTGCAGGTAGTGTTGGAGCCATTGGATGTATTGGTGGTCCAGGGATAAGTTTTTTAGAGCAATAATAAGTAGTTGGTGACTGACCATGTCAAAAGCCTTGGAGAGGTCAAGGGATAGGGCAGACAAGAGTTGGGCATTATTTCTATTGGAATTAATGTTGTTAGTAAAAGAGAGAAGTGTGGTAGTGGTACTATGGTGGGATCTGAGACCATGCTGGGAGTCTTCCAGCAGCTTGTTTTGGAAGTGAAAATACATTAGCTGTTTGTGAATACACTTCTCCATGATCTTAGCCAAGGGGGATAAGATGGCAATGGGTCTGTAGTTGGAGAGTTCTGTGTGACTTAATGCAACTTGAAAACAGTTTTACCCAACTACTTCCAATATGTGGACTTTGCAACAAGGGAGGAGAACACACTGGACAAGGTATATAGCAATGTTAAGTTGGCATTTAAGGCAGTATCTCACCCACACCTGGCTGGGAAACTCTGACCATGTCAACATATTATTTATTACCAGCATGTAAACCATTGCTAGCTAGAGGGAGACCAACAGTAAAACAAGTAAGAGTGTGGCCAGAGGGTGCAGTCTCAGCACTCCCGGACTGTTTCAAGAACACAGACTGGAGCATATTTAAGGAGACAGCTACTGAGTACCAGTGTATCAACCTGGAGGAGTACACTGAGGCAGTGATAGACTACATCTTGAAATGTGTGGATGATGTGACGGTCACCAAAACCATCATCGCATGAGTCATCCAGAAACCCTGGTTGATGAGAGAGGTGTATGCACTACTGAAAGCAAGGAATGTAGTCTTCAAGTCTGGAGACAGGGAAACCCACAGAACAGCCAAAGCAAATCTGAACAAGGGAGTGAGGGAAGCAAAATGTGCCTATGGCAGAAAGATCCAGAGCTACGTCTTTCATCAAAAAGACCCAGGCACCTATGGCAAGGTATTCAGTCCATAACTGTCTACAGATCCCTATCCTCACAATGTGAGGACAAGTAATTTCTAAATAAGCTGAATGTCTACTTCAGCAGATTCAAGGAAGGGAACAGAACAACAGTGAAGAAAATGTCCATCGGCCATAATGAGAAGATGCTCACCCTCAACCCAGCTGATGTCTACAGGACACTGCACAGAGTTAACCCAAGAAAAGCAGCTGGGCCAGACAACATTCTAAGGTGTGTGCTCAGGAAATGTGCACTCCAACTAACAAATGTCCTCATAGAGATCTTCAATAACTCTCTGAGTCAGCAAATAGTACCAAAATGCTTCAAGGATATGACAATCATTCCAGTACCAAAGAAGTATCCACCATCTAGCCTAAATGACTACCAGCCTGTAGCCCTCACCCCCACAGTGATAAAGTGCTTTGAAAGGCTGGTCAAGGATGACATAACATCTGGGCTGCCTGCTGATCTTGACCATCTGCAGTTTGCTTACTGAGCAAACCACTCTACAGCAGATGCCATCTCTCTAGCACCCAATCTATCACTGGAATACCTTTAGAATAAAAGTATCTATGTGAGGGTACTGTTCATTGAGTTCAGCAATGTTTTTAACATGATCATCCATCTTCATCTGGTAATGAAGCTACTCCAACTCGGCATCAGCACTTCACTTTCTAACTGGATTCTTGACTTTCTCACAGACAGACCTCAGAAAGTGTGCACAGGAAATAATCCTCGGATAGAGTCCCACAAGGATGTGTACTAAGTCCCTTGCTGTTCACCCTGCTTGCACATGATTGTACAGCCAGGTACAAGACAAACAACACCATCAACTTTGCTGAAGGCACAACAGTGGTGGGCCTCATCAGTAACTACGATAAAACAGAGTATAGAGATGAGGTGGAGCAACTGATTACCTGGTGTGAAAATAACAACTTAGCACTAAACGTGAACAAGACAAAAGAGATAATTGTGGACTACAGGAAAAATCCCAAGGAACGTTCTCCCCTCACCATCAGTGGGGAAACAGTGAGAAGCACAACTTTTCTGGGAGTGCACATTGATGAGGACTTGTCTTGGAACACCAATACAAATGTCATAGTCAAGAAAGCACACCAGAGATTACACTTTTTAAGATGGCCAAGGAGAGTAAATCTCCCACTGACAGTTCTTCTACAGAGGTACTTTAGAAAGCATCCTGACAAACAACCTCGTAGTATGGTATGGAAGTTGCTCTACCTCTGAGTGCAAATCCCTCCAGATAGTGATGAAGACAGCCAAGAGGATCATTATGACCACCTTGCCACTTATATATGACTTGCACTTATCCAGATGTTTCAGCAGGGCCAGAAAAATAATTAAAGTCCGCACTCACCCTGCTTACAGACTGTTCCTGCATCTGTCATCTGGAAAGCACTTCTGAAGCATACGTTGCAGAACTATGAGATTCATGAATAGCTTCTTCCCTAATGTTATCAGGCTGATTAACTCTAGTAACAACTACTCTCCATGATGGTCATCTGGGTCAGTAGAAACTGGAGAAGCTTGTCTCAACTTTGCATTAACCTGGTCACCAGTCTCATCTAATAGTGCAATATTCACCATGACTGCAACTTATAAGCCATCTCGGGCAGTAGCAATGTAGTAAAATATTTCTTCTTTCAGTGAAATATATGTTGCAAATTCATAAATTAGCCATAGTGCAATACTCTACTGTTCACAGTGCAATACTCAAATGTCTCTTTCTGTGCAGGAATCGTTGCAATGTCTTAGCCAAGTACCTGTGCAATACTAAAGTCTCATGCAAGAAAGTGTTCACTGTGAAAAATGTTAAAATGTATTTCTAATTATGGGCTATAATAGTCTGTCTACCTGCATGTCTGTGATGTACTAGCTAGGTGTGTAAATGTCTGTGAAAATAGTCTATATGTTGTCTGCACGTTGAATCCGGAGAGATGGAATTTCATTTCGTTTTTGCACTTGTGTGATTTCTGAATCACAATAAAGTTTACTTTGACTTTGACTTTGAGAATACCAGAAATTGCCAGAGCACATGACATGAGAATGTTTGCAATATTAGCGACAATAGAAGCTATATGAGAGATGGATGTTTTTGTGCCTGCTCTCAGAGCCAGTGCTTATGACATGGTGATCAACATTTTATCCGTATAATTTGATGCCATTGAAAGAAGGAGATTTTGATATTGCAATAACTGTACTAATAAAATAGTCTTCTTTTCAGTATCTGTAAGTGATCTAAGGAAACATCTCCTCTTCAATACAGACAGTACCCTCAGCACCTAACTGTCCACCATTCAGCTGGCTAGCAGATCTTGGACTGCTTTCATGTGGACAGGGATATCATATGAGGAGCTTATTGAACTCTGCCCCTCACATGTGAAATCAAGGGGGAAGCATGGATAGCCAAAGATATGTGTATCTTTTAGCAAGGAACCCTTCAATGACCTACAGGGGACATGAATTGAATTTCTCAGACCTCAGCCTTCCATACACTACACCAGCTCCTTTACATTATACAGGATAATATGAAAGAGCATCAGTGGCTCTCAATAAAGGCAGGCAAGAGAAACACCACTAGGAAAGCACTTTATGACATTCCCATTTTTCCTGTGGTACTTGGAGCAACTGACTGCATGCATGGTACCATCATGGCCCCACTTAATTCACAGGGTATAATTTATATCAAGAAGGGTTCTATTCTGTCAACTGCCATGTGTTTTAAAATACCAGTGGTATCATCTATAATGCTTCCTTGCATCACTCATGTGGGTCCTAGGATTCTCATATGTGGAACACATCAGATGTGTATTAACATCTCCTGTGGCTTGGATTTCCAAATGGGCATCTACTTGTAAGTATAGAAATGCAGCATGGCAGAACTCATTTATGCAGACCTAGAAAACTTAAGTGATAGCATAGCAGAACTCATTTATGCAGACCTAAAAAACTTAAGTGATCTAGTCCACACTCAGTTTGCTTTTGTGAAGGGCAGAGTTTGTCTCCTAAACCTAGTAAACTTGTCTGAAAAGGTTACAGAGGCTGTGGACAATTATCACTCCATGCCTGCTATTATCTTGATCTGGCCAAGGCTTTTGACACAATCCCCTCATACTGGTATTACTGAAAAATTAGATAAACTCTGTTTCCTAGACTTAATTTAAATGGCATTTGTTTTAACTTAGTTACCATTTTGAAGAAGTTCATTAGAGGTGAAATCACTAAGCAGTATGTCATTGTGGAAACATAACATTCCATATATTTGGTTTATAGTTTTGTCATTTCCACTGTGTTACACCATGAATGTTCATTACAGAACAGATTTACATTGCCAGGTGTCTTGTTTTTCTCAGTATGCCAATTTCCAAATCTGACATCCTAATGTCAAATTAAAAAATATTGATTCCACAGTTAGAATTGCAGTCTATTGTGATATAGCACTAATCCAGACTTCACAGCATGGTGTTTATGTTAATCAGGGATTTGTTGCATCTGCCTCCCTTAACACACATATCACTACCAACACTATGTAGCACTAATCTACTTCCTCCTGTCTGTCCCTGAGTTGTGCATAATGTGCACATGTATAATGTCTGGGAACCACCTAGAGAGGAAGCTGTGATGTAAATCTGGGGTCTATATCACATTATCGAACTTCCAAAATATTGAACACCATAAACTCGAACTTGGAAGTTCGAAATGTGATATCATCGAAAGCTCATAACAGCTAATTTTTTCCAAGGGAAAAAATTCTCTGTTCTGAGAAACTCACACACAACACAAGCATACCAAAAACTATGACTAATGTGGGGGGGGGTTTCACCCCCCCACACCCCCTACTTAAATATACCAACTCCAAGATCGCACCACAGTGGAGGAAATAGCAAAACTGCAGAACGGACCACTGAATTCTTGCCCTGGGTAAGAATTTTGATGTTCTGCGGCTTCGATATTCTCAGAGTTTGCTGTTTTGTGTACGATGAAATGTCATTCGATATTGTGCGTTTTCGCGGTTATGATATACATCCGTAAATCTGCACTGTGATGCGAAATTATGTGATGTTTGAATATGCATCTATGTACATGGATCTACCATTTCATCAGCTAGTTGACTTGTCTAAGTGAATATAGATGCTTCAGGCACAAAATACAGCAGGACTAAGGTGCAGTTAGTGTTCAGACTTTATTGATCTTCCACCACAACAACTTCTAGGGGCACTTGTTTGGCTAAAATGATACTCTTTGTACAAGGCTGATGCCTGTCACAACCTTTATGGGACTGTGAATGATGCCACTGACTTCACCAGTCATTGACACAGCAACCTGAAGTGGCATCATGCTGATCTGTATGGGGCAGCCAGACAGACTTTTACTTAATTATATTTTACCTTTTGATTTCACAGGTCCATCACTACACTGATTTCTTTATACTTCGTCTTATAGCAGCTGAGGAGTGGAGATAGAATATGGCAGGATGTCACAGGAGGCAAGATTGCCTCTTATGGTACTGGGCTGCATATGTCATATGCAGTACTGCATTGTGCAACTTTAATAGTTCATGTAGCATATGTGTGCACCAATAATTTCCTTTTTTCTCTTCTTTTTGCAGGCCTGATTGTGAAAGTAGCAGAGGAGCAAAGCAGTCAACTCAGCCTACACTAGTCAATATATTTGTTGCTAGGTCAGCAATGGTTTATAGTCTTGCCACTCAGCAGGGGGACTGAGGTTATCCTGATGAAGGCAACCTGGCAGGCTCACTAATGGCCTCTGTGGCCACTTCTCTAGAGGAGAATGGTGGTTTCTCTTCTAATTGTGTTTCAGAGGGAACCTCGGTCATCATCTAGCATCAGTTGTGTAGGCTGGTGACATCTGAGATGCTTTAACAGTGGACTCTCACCTCACAACTGTGGAATGCATCTTGTTATACCTGGTTCATTCACATTATCATCAGACTCTGACCATTATGTCACCATAGCTATGGCTAGCACATGACACGAGCTGCAGAGTGTACTGATGTCATTGTGGGCCAGTATCTGGTGTAGTATAGTATCCATTATGCACCCTGTCCTTTCCTCTGTCCATGTATTTTCCCACTTTGTGTGCTTATATGTCTCCTCTTGTGTGTTGTTTATTATCCAGTCCTCCCCAACACCAAGTATTAACCTTTTGTCAGTCTGTGTCCATCCGCCGGTGTCTCTACTTTTTGTATCAACACTATTCCTGTGTGTTAACATCTGTGCTTTATGTTTACTTGTTTGTTTGACTGTGTGCCACTACAATGTTCCCTTCTCTTTCTATCCTTCTCACCACCATTCCTCACTAGTTTCTGCAATTTCCCTTCTGCTTCTTGTTTGAAATAAAATGGGTGCCTTTCCAAGAAGACTACTTTTATGCCCCCCTGCAATGCCATTCTTTATGGTTACCCGTGTGCATTTTCCTTTGTTTGCTATTTGCCTTATATCCACATTTATATGTTGAACTGGATTGGCACTTTGTTGTGCTGGCACTCCTTGGGCTGTCTACACTTCATAATCGTCAGCTATGAGGTGCTTCATTGCATTTGTAGCCATGCATAGTCTCAGGCAGGCTGGGATATGCTTCAGTCTCTTTTGCCATGAGGTCAGTCACCCCAGCTTTCTGCACTTTGTTAACTGATCCTGCATAATGAGAGTTGCCTTCTAATGCAGCTGTACTAATACATTATATACTCCCTTTCTTTGACACCTGCTACTCTGAAAGCCCTGATTCATACCTAAGCAGCTACAGGAATGTTGCACTGTGAGATGCTGGATATTTAACACTGTACAGATACAAAGCACTTGGCTGTGAATCTAAGCCAGATTCAGACATGTCTGTGACGCTAGCTACTTTGCCTTATTTTTCAGCATTAGAAAACATACTCCCACACATTGATAAATAAAACCTTACTTTAAAAATCAGGAATAGCATAAAATGTACATTTAGCTTGTGTCTAGACATGGTATGGCCTTTTTAACTCACAGATGTTAAACAAAAGTGCAGAACACAATAGAAAATAAACAGTTGTTCAAAATATCACTTACAGATGCTGAAAAGAAGACTATGTCATTGGTACAATAATTGCAATATCAAAATCTCCTTCTCTCAATGTCATCAGATTACACAGATAAAGTTTTAATCACATTATTTTTATTTTGAAAGTGGGAGATTTTGATTATTTAATTTAATAGCAAAGGCTGAAGTTATGACAACATTCATTATAGTGACACTGTTACCAACTTACCAAGAGCCAGCTGCAAGGGACTTTTTTCCTGTTCTTAAGATATTGTACAAGATAAGCAATTACCTAGCTCACTCTGGAGGCATAGAGAAATAAAGCCGTGACTCTGGCCTAGGTGACCTGTGTTTGATTAACTGCTCTGATACCTGATGAAACTGACTTGGGAAGATGGAAGTAAGTGGCTGCTGCAGGCACGGTCATCCAAGGAGGAGGAAGGATGGCCCTGGTTCACCACTTGGATAACACCTAGTAGGCATATCAGCTGTTGCACCCATGGACCACCAGCCTATGACCACAGACTACCAATGTAAGTACACATGCAGCCAAGGGAGTGTGTGTGTAGGTATACTCCCTGTGGCAAGCAGCAACAGCAGAGTTCTGAGAACTGTTGTGGGGGGGGTACTCTGCTAGAGGAGATGTAGGCTGCTGTACAAAAGTAGTAAGCTGTCTTGCTCCTTACCTCCTGACCCATATGCTGTTGGGTAATGAATAGGCTGATTGGGCTACCCAGCCAGGACCAGATTGGCCACAGGGCTCTTGTTTGACTGGGGATGCTTGTCTCTTTCTCCCCTAAATGAACAAATGGGCTGACTGGGTGCAGGTAGATGAGTTTTCTAGCCAGTCCTGTAGAAAAAAAGGAATATTACATAATTGCATATTCTGGTTTTTGTCATCTATGTCTCATCCAGGCCCATTTTATGTCCAGATTTAACACCAAGTCAGCATCCTTCATCTCCTCCTCCAACTCGAAGCTCTTCACCTACTCCATCAAAGTCTTTTCACCAGTTTCTCATCTAACTCATCACCTTCTCCATCTCCAGGGTTATCACCTGCTTCACATCCAAGCTCATTACCTACTTCACATCCAAGCTCATTAGCTATGTCACCTCCAAGTTTCATTACCTACTGTACATTGGAGCCTATCAACATCTAAGTCAACATGTTGAGAAATTACAACTTGGAAAATTATCAAGCCACTGTCCTCAGATTTGACTTTTAAAGCTGGGGAAAGCCTTACTATGATTTTCTTGTAATAATAACCAGATAAATCTAGTATATATCTGAATGAGGGACCTGGTCTTCCTGTCACAGACTGTTTTAAGTGATCAGAACTCAGATGTGTGGCTGTCTCCATCCTGGTGGGCTTGTTTTCCTATAGTATTATCTGAAGGACTTGGAAAGTGGCTCACCTACACCCCAGTCAATTAACAATGGAACCATTATGTCCAATGGAAATCAATCTGATGTCATGACAATGCAAAATGTATGACTGTTATACTAAATGCTGTGAAAGGACCTAGGGTTCTAGTCTCTCTAGAGATGTGAGGTGTGTGTGTGCGTGTGTGCGTGTGTGCATGTGTGCATGTGTGTGTGTTTGTGTGTGTGTGTGTGTGTGTGTGTGTGTGTGTGTGTGTGTGTTTGTCTGCATATAGCGACGGTGAGTGAGTGGGCCTTTGACTATCTGTGAATGACTCTTTGTTCTCAGTGTATGTACCAGTGTGTGTGTGTGTGTGTGTGTGTGTGTGTGTGTGTGTGTGTGTGTGTGTGTGTGTGTGTGTGTGGTATATAGAGATGGTGAGTGACTGGGCCTGTGAGTATCTGTGCGTGACTCCCTATTCTTAGTGTATGTATCTGTGATTTGTGTGTGTGTGTGTGTGTGTGTGTGTGTGTGTGTGTGTGTGTGTGTGTGTGTGTGTGTGTGTGTGTGTGTGTGTGCGTGCATGTCTCGGTAAAGAGACGGTGAATGAGTGGGAGTGAGTATCTGTGTGTGACTCCCTATTGTCAGTGTATGTATCAGTGTGTGTATGGGGGGATGGGTGATTGCTGCCAGATGTGATATGTGGCTGGTATGAATGAGGAGACTGGGGATGTGCAGGGTGCATATGCAGTAGATGTAGAAGTGTGTCTGTGTGTGAGTATGTACCCGAGTTTCTCTGTATGTGAGTATGTGCATGTCAGAGTGACTGAACAGAATATTGGCATGTCCATTTGTGGTCTGTACTATTGTGTGTCTGCATGCATGTCATTGTGATCCACACATGTGGACACGCATGAATGCATGTTTGTGTCTTTGTCAGTATTTGCAACTGTCTTTATGAGTATGTGTATCCCTGAGTGTTGGGGGGCTGCCTCTGTGTGTATGGTTTACTAGAAATTGCACTATCAATCAGCACAGATTGGCAGTGTAGGCTTTTCCAGTTGTACAATTCATAGTCATAGACATTCCTATTTAATAATATATTGATCTTGTGCAAATGTGCGTACTTGTGATTCGTTAAACAATGGAGCAAACAACATGGCTCATCTGGGCAGCAGAAGTTGTGCTGCTGCATTGTTACTTAGGACTCACACATTTATTGTTTTGTGACTCATTTAATTATTAAGAATTTGTGAGATGGGGCTTGTTGTAATAAACTGCACTGAGAAATCATGCTAAGTACTGGCTCAGTTATTCGTCATATTATTCATGATAACAGATATACAGCCAGTCTCGTTCTAACAGCAAAGTATTGTCTAGCCTCTCTCTTATACTGTATTGCTAGTTCCATGCATTGATGGACCCATCTCAGTGTTTAATTCAGTATATCCTCTGTGAAGTTTTACCATACGTGTGCTGCCGTATCTTGGTAACTAATAGCTGTATCCCTACTATTACACCACTTAACCTCACTAGCTTCTTCATTTGTATGTCATATAGAACCCTACATTTTTATGGCATTCATACTTTTACAGTATCAGGTTTGCTTATGTTATTGAACTGTTCCTCTTTCCATCGTCCCTCTAGACAACCTTTTTTCCACACAATGATAGAAAATGCACTAGCATCAATGGACATTTTATTTTGCAAATATGCATTTTATGTTCCATTTGTATTACTTTATGTTTCTGACATGGAATTTCTATAAATGAATCTTCTGTCAAACATATATTATGCACTTGACTTAAGTGCATACAACTAAATTCAATCACTTTTTATAAACTTAAGCATGTAGTCAATGCCCTACATTTTGAGCCCAAAAATAGTTTTATAAAATGCTTTCCAAATTTTAGTTATAGTATATTGCGTGCTGCTTTTTTGTCCTGACCACTTATAATAGTTTCCTGATATGCTGTCAGTTTCCTTCCCACAATAAATTACTATTTATTATTTGTCTTTGTTAAACTGGTAGGTGTGGTAGGTATGGGAATGCGTGTTGTCAGCCACAACCCACGAGAATACAGTTACAAGCATTGCATTGGCAATACTTCAAGCACTCAGAAACAATTCTAAGGTCATATGAACAACAGCTAGTGAGGCTATTTATAAGCAGCAGTATGCACTGGAATCACACTCGAAACAGGAACTCGTAACTTGCATGGAATGTAGGTGAACAGGAGTGACCCCGTAATCCTATGTCATAAGGAACCACTTCAGAAAAAAAAATAAAAACAATAGAAAGGCAGCACCAAAATAACCAGAGTACAGAGAGTGAATAACATTGAGACTTTTAGTGCCATACTGTGTACTTTTCAAGGAATGGACCACTAAACTACTAAAGGAAAATGTACTTGACATTTTTTTCATAAGGAGTTTGGCACACAGGTAGCATGGGCAAGATTAAATTAATTTCTCTGGAAAAGGATGAACAAATTCTATAGGACTAAACAGCTTTTATTTCTCAGGTCTGGTATAGTTGTACATAGAGAGGTGTGGCATCACACTGCTAGCATATCCTTCTGTACTGCTGCTGCCAGTCTGATGTTAGTTTTATAGGACATAGCTGTCCCCAGGTTTTGAGAGTGAAAGAGATTTTTACTGCAGTCGCTATCCCATTCAGTGCAAACCAATTATTGTTTCAGACAGAAATACGAGGAGTAGCACAGTCCAGTATACAAACCAATGGACTGAAATACCAACTCCCTAAAATAAAACATTTGTCGTTCCAGTTGTCTGGGCCTATACAGCCAAAGTCATAATGCATTCTCACTCTGTAGTCTTTAGTTATGACTTATTTCATTTATGGTGCTTTTATTCTATTTTTACAGTTTTCAGGGATTTATTTGCATATGACCTTTATTGGATCCTTCTCTACTATTTGTATTTTTACTTGATAAGATTTGTCACGGTGCTTTCTGGGCAACACTTGGCTAAGTCATGTATAGCCCAGTCTATATCTTCTGTCTCAAAATGTTTCCTGCACACCTTTCTTTTGATAAGTTCCTGGATTTCTGCATTCTACCACCAGCTTTTCTTATGAGTGTTATTTGCACACCTGGCTCAGTTGCATTGCTGCCCTACAGTCCTCATGTATGCTGTTTTGAGATGATGCTATTCTTCTTCCACCTCAGCATGAAGAGGAAATAGGTGGAGTTGGAGAGGCCTGAGTAATTCCTTGAACTCTTGTGCTTTCTCTCCTGTGACCATCCATGTCTTCAGCCTAGTCTCTGTTGATCTTAGAGGCTCCTCTGACCACTGCTTGCAGCTGTTTGTGGCCATCAATGGTATATGCTGTGAGACATTAGCTTATTAGAATTAGATCCATACCCCCCCAGCAAAAAAGGCTGTTCCTTCTACTGGCATGCCCCTGCCCCTTCTTGCCCAGCCTTTCAGATCCTGTTTCTGTGCCCACCTCCAACCCGCCTGCATTTTTTTATTAAAAAAAATGTTTTTTTCTTTTAAACTGTAGCAAACTGCTTGCTATAAATGTAGAAAACAGCTGCCAGAGTTTATACCCTGCCTGCACAGAGCACTATGTTACAAACGTTTTAGTTACAAAATTAATAAATTCTTTTAAATTTTAGCAACTGGTCACTACAAATGTAGCAAGCGGTTGCTACGGAGCTCTACAGTGCTAAGGTTTTAGTTTAAAAAAGAAAGATTTTCTTTTTTTTTACTTTTAAACAGTAGCAAACTGTTTGCTACAATATAGCTACAGTTTAGGCCAAAAAAGGAGTGGTACAGTGCTCAGGTTTGACCACAAATGTAATACTGGCTTTTAAAAGCCTGGATTGTATTAAGGAGAGAGAGCAGACGATAATTGCACAACCCCAAAACTTTGCCTTTGGGGCAGTTGTTGCCGCCCATGACCCTATTCAATTTGGGGTTTAAGGTAAAAACACCACGCATGTTTTTGGGATGCAGGAGAAACCCTACACAGACATGGAAAAAACATTCAAATTCTAAATATACAGTGGCTAGAGGTCAGAATAGAACCCTATACATTGTGCTTGGAAAGGTGAAGACCTTAACCATTATGCCAACCATGCCTATTATTTTTGGACTGTTCTGATTTTTTAATACAGACAGTCTCTGTAAAGTATTCAGCATATTATCCAAAATATAAAATGAAGCCTCAGACATAACATTTTATCTTCATTAGACTTTTCAGAATTAGCGCACACTGGATTCTTCATTGGCACAGAGGACTTTATTGTACGAATGTGCAAAATGTCTGCTTTTGGAATCAATGAAATGTTGCCTTTATAAATGACTTCTGGCAAGAATGTGTGAAATGCTTGCTTTACAACTATGAAAATGTCTGTCTCTGCAAGTCTGCAAATCATTTGCTACATGAATGTGTATGTGGTTGTCTTCACCTACTGCACAATGCACTCTAGTGCAATTATGTATTTTTTAATCATGCCCAGCTATTCACAAACGATTTTACCAAAATATTTGATTGTTGTCTCGATAAAATTTGAAACAAATCATTTTACATTTGTTTTCATAAACAAAATAGATCTACTAACCTAACAATGCCAATAAGATTTGTTTTATAAACCCAACACAACTCTTTACAAGCCAATGTTATTCATTCATGGCTAGAATCTTGTGGTCCTCTGTCATAAACAAACTATACAAGAGAAGGAAGAAACTGTTGCAGAAAAGAGGAATATCCCAGGATGCAAAAAAATCCCTTACCAGCCTCAGTAAGAAGTTGAGATCCCTCATAAAATCTGCCAAAGCTAGTTATGAAAATAAAATTGCCAAAGATTCCAAAGACAACCACAAGGCATTTTATAGCTATGTCAAGAATCTAAATGGCAATGCTCAGATCTGCTCTGAGCTACAACAGAATGGCATTAAATATACTGATCCCAAGAATATTGCCAATATCCTGGCAGATCAATTCAGTGGCAACTTTACCCCCCTCTCACCCCCTAAAGGGCCCATCTCAGTACAGAAAGATTGCCAACTTCTGGTAATCATGGCCACACAGGTAAAAACCGCACTCTCCAAAACTAAGAATACAGCATCCATGGGGCCAGATGACATCCCGGGCTGTGTACTACATGAATTACAAAATGAACTGGTACCTCACCTAAGTGTCATGTTTAATCATAGCCTCACCTCAGGCTTTGTGCCCACTGAGTGTTGCACAGCTACAGTTATCCCACTCCACAAGGGGGGATTCACCTTGGATCCAGGGAACTATTGTCCCATCAGTCTGATGAGCCTGATCTGCAAGGCCATAGAATGTATTATCATGGAACTTATAAACAAAGACATTGGCAACCTTCAAACACTAGACCCCACCCAGTTTGGGTTCATGAAGGGCCAATCGTGTCTTCTGAACCTCATTGACCTCTTTGAATCAGTCTCCAGAGCCGTGGATGAGGGTAAGGCAGTCCACACAGCCTATCTGGACCTCACCAAGGCCTTCAACATCATCCCTCACTCTGGAATCATAGATAAACTTACTATGCTGGACATAAATCCCTACGTCACTTGATGAGTTGCCAACTGGCTTACTGATAGAACCCACACTCTAAAAGTAGCCAACTCCAAATCCAGCTCCAGACAAATGACAAGTGGAGTACCTCAAGGTTCATTCCTGGAACTGCTCTTGTTTGGCATTTACTTCTCTGAAGTACAGGCCAACACTGAGGGACTCTGGCTAACAAAGTTCGCAGATGACTGCAAACTGGGATCCATTACTGAATCCCCAAATTATGTGGATATTCTACAAAAAGCTCAATGCCAAGAAGTGTATAGTTATCCCCTTTAGTAAAAACCATGTACCCATAAATTACCACATAGGTGGCAGTACACTAAACACTGAAACACAGGTGGACAGTGGTCTCACCTTCAATAACCACATTATCACAACAGTCAGGAAATCCTTCTATGTGGCACACCTCATCAGTAAGGACTTTTCATCCAGAAAAAAGGAGGTCATTGTCCCATTGTACTCATCCCTCATTAGACCCATCAAAGAGTACAACACCCCATTTGGTATGCACCTCATAAAACATCTGCAACAACTGGAAAGGCTGCAGAAACACCACACTAAAAGAATCACAGGCCTAAAGCAGATGCCCTATGCTGACCGACTAAAAAAACTCCAGCTATACTCTGTCGCATATCGTCTACTCTGAGGCGATCTCTGCTTAACATACAAGGCCATGTCAAACCCAGAGCTG
This sequence comes from Protopterus annectens, assembly GCF_019279795.1. Classification (NCBI taxonomy): domain Eukaryota; kingdom Metazoa; phylum Chordata; order Ceratodontiformes; family Protopteridae; genus Protopterus; species Protopterus annectens. Next base: position 511,412,216 of record NC_056726.1, on the reverse strand, counting down.
TTGGACATGCTAAACTTAAAGAAATCAAAATCCATCAGAGCCACACACTCCAGGGACCTAAACCTTGTCATCACAATGAATAAAACATGCTGGAGGGATAGGTTCCTGACCCAGAGACTCCCCATACTCTGGAATAGACTGCCCATACACATCAAGCAGAGTGCCTCCTGGGCCCTCTTCAAAAGGAACCATGATGACTGGATGGGAGATAGGAAATTTACCCTGGGATCACGTCAGTTGCCCTGCTAGACAGGGGTCCATGGAAGTAAATATTGTGGGAAGAAATAGCTAGGGAATTGTTATGGCTAGGCTTGTATAGGCCCTAGGGCCGATAGCCTAGTACCATCCTATGAACCTATAAGAGAGTTAGCACAATTAAATAATCTTTTTCAGTGCCTTTAAAGCCCAGGTGTCTGAATGCACCAACAATTGCATGCTACATTCTGTATAGGTGTCAGGCATAAATTAATATAATTACCAGGTTTACTATTGAAATTCCGAATCCACTTCAGTCAAATGTTTAGAATGTTGACCCAAAATGCTGAATTCGGAATTTTGAAACAGCAACCAACGTGAAAATGAATACATCGACATCCGTAGTTTGATGTATTCGACATAGCAAGAGGTGATGTCACTCATCTCCTGCAATGCACATTAATGTACCTTTACACTTTACAGTCAACAGTACGTTAATTCTACTGTTTTGCAGGCAGCTATGCCCCCCTGCACCCCCCATGAGGGGGCTGTACCCCAACACCCCCTGCACATTAAATACACCAACTCAGAGATCGCACTACAGTGAGGAAATGAGCTAATTCCCTGTTCCTCATTGAATTGTGATCTCCCTGCAAAATGTTGAATCCAAGCACTCGAACTATACTACCTGATCACTGTAGTGTAGTCGATACATTTTGGTTCGACATTCTACCGACTTAAAAACTGCCATATAGTTGGTTGATGATTGCTTTGGTTGACAGGTGTAAGTGCAATATTTGGCAGTTGAACATCAAATTTACAGAACAGATGTTTTGTTGGGTGCGTTTATTTTTTCATAACAGGTTAGTGGGATGTGTAGTAGGTGTGCGTGTGTTTGTGAACATGTGTGGATTAGTGTTAGAGTAAGGCTTAGGTGAGGGCATAGATTAAGTTTAGGTGATGTGAGTGTTTAGAGTTAGGGTGAGGATAGTTTTATTGTGGCCACTTTAGCAGTATGTGCTAACCCTAACCCTGCTCCTGCTCCTGCTCCTAACCTGCATCTGAAATTAAAATAAATAAATAAATAAATAAAACTTCCCATAACACTAACATTATTCAGACAAATTTGAGCCAAATGCAGTTAGCTTTTGGATAGTGTATTGGAAAAAAAATAACATGATGATCAATCATCATATAACTATATATCTATGCCTATATTTATATCTACACTTATATCTGTATTTTTGAATCTGAACATTGAATGGATGGTTCATCTAACATATTTTGCTTCTGTGGCTTTTGGCTGGAGTACTTTTTTGGCTATGACCTGCTGGCCTGTACTAGTTGAAATAATAAGTGATACTAAATTCCTGTCTAATACTATGCAATGTATGGGATCTTTCAGTGCTACCAAGACATGCTACACATATTTTCTGACAAGGATTCAAAGGTACCAATTTGGAATTGTCTATACTGTTTACTAACATTGCAGTAATTGCTACAAAAAGTATATCTATGCAGGTTAGCTCTTCAAACTGTACTCTCACTTGACACAGTGTACAGTGATTCTCAACAGAAACTAGCTGTTTTGTTTTTTACACTAAGAATCTGTATACTTAATGATCCTGGGATTGTACTATACTGCAGTATTAACCACTGTATTTTTACAGGTCCAGACTATTTATTTTTACCATGTAGTTGATCTACTACACCATAAAGGACCACAGTAAGAGCATCCATCCACTTTATGAAAAAATAATATGCAAAAGTAAGATTTCTTGGAAATGTTATTGACAACCATATTTACATGCAAGGTGATATGTCAAGAAAAGGTAGCACTTGGGAAGAAATGGTACAGTATAAGTACAACAGACTTGCATAAGATAATTAAAAAATGACTTCTGAAGTTTAACTATTAAGGATAATAATTTGGGATTCCAGAGTTATGTTGTAACTTAATAATCATTTAATCTCACAGAAGGCAGGCTATGGATAGCAAAAGAATGTTTTGGTATCTCTTCTTCAATATATTGTTCATCTGTATATAAATTATTCATTCTAGAGCCACAAGTAGACAGCACAGTGGGGGTTTCTTAACATTTGCAACTAGAGACTATAGAAAAGTAGTGTAACCATGAGATATGCCAAGCAACTGAGCGGTGTACTGCTTTTGAGATAAAATGGGAGGCATGTTTTGTATGTGGGTGACTCACTTTACTGTATTTTGGATCATCTTTTTATGTATTTGTGTTACACTTTGGGGTTAGGAGTCAAGTTTTGGGTTAGGATTAGAGAGAGAGTTTTAGGTTAGTCTTAGGTGCAGAATTTTAAGGTTAGGGTTAAAATGTAGTTTTAAGGTTTGGGATGGAATTTTATGGCAAGGATTAGGGACAGAATTTTAGGGTTAGAGTTAGGGATGGAGTTTTAGGGTTAGGGTTAGAGCTAGTGATGGCATTTTGTAGTTAGGGTAATGGTTTTAGGGTTAGAGTTAATGCATTTAAATGGCATTAGTTACCAGCAATGATAAGGCATAACTCGTATTTGTAGTCAAGTCAGTAACATACACAAATGAGTAATGATTGCAAGCTATAATACTCTTTGCTAACAAAACATCACTGTGTTTCCCTTCTGATCAACTCTTCCTTTCTATCTTCTGTGCAAAATGGTACAGGCATTCAATAGCAAAGTCTGTAAATATACTAGCAATATGTATTAATGAAATCTAAGGGGGGGGGGGGGTTGCATCATTCTTAAAGAGTATCAGTCATTCCAGTGCACCATATTTCTTGCATACCATTGATACCTCTTTGGTGCAGCAATCCATATTTTCTTTGTTTGTTTCATGTTGAATGTATAGAGGACTATGTCACAGGGAACGTCCATGATTCTTTGAATTTCTGTCACTGTAATGGGATCATATGATAAGTATTATTACTATGTATCAGTTTGGTGCAGTGTTGGCTAGTTCCTAAGGTTTGTAACATAGATGCAAAAGGCTTTATGGTTTCCCAATACAAAAGGTAGCAATTTTCATTTTGAGTCTAATTCTGTTTTGTTTAAAGTCTTAATTTCACTTCTGGAGTCTGACATATTCAGTTTATTTCTCATGACAAGAATATTTTTCCATTTGTTACAGAGTTTGTTTATACTAAGTTTCCATATCATGGATGCATTCTTAAACATAATAATGATTTTTATGCAGACCACATAACTTGTATACTGCCTCCATCCTGGTCAGTGTGGATTTTCCAGTTTGAAATGGTAAGCCAATACAAATTCTTCCACCCAAACCATCAGACATAGCTATCCACATGTTATGAACAAAAGCTACTATAACCATTATAGACAGCATTGTCATCACACCCACCCACTTACTCATACTTCATGGCGCTTTTGGAGCTTCATATTATGACTATGCCCATATTCCGGTCCTGGTATGCATCTGAGATCCCAGATCAGGGACCCATACTTTAGCCACTATATGCCTATCTTCTGTCAATCCACTATCTTTACACTCCTCTTCATCTTAAAAATCTAGACCTGCTGTGTCACTTTCCCACTTTTTTTTTACTTCCATTAGCTTACAGTCTCATTTGGGATCATCCAGTTACAAGTCAACCCTGTACCTGAATTCTGACCTTAATGGCCAACTGCCTCTGTCATCCCAAACAGGGATAAAGACCATTGCCAAGCAACTTCCTGGAACCTGCCGTTATGAATCCTCACCCACATGCTCACTGGGTACACACCCAGTTGGCAGTATACTCTTCACTCTACCTATGCTACCTGATGTCACCATTGTCTTTGTGCCTCATACCTTGGGTGTGAAAAACAACCTATGCAAAATTGTATTCTACATATCCTATACAGAACCAAGTAACCTCAGCCTTCTGTGTACAATCACAGCTTTCTCCCAGAAATCTACCTGATCCATCTATGGACCTTTTACAACTCAGTTCCACTGCAATCTACATAGCCCTCACTGACATTCTTTCTCCTTAGTTTTTCTGTGTATTTCACCAGTCTTAATGTTAACTACACAGCTCCAATTATCATTTTAACTATCAACACCTTTCTCTTGACATTTGCCTGTCCTATCTTATACCACTTCCTCTATCTCAACCTCAACTATAATACCATAATTAATCTGACTCAGGGAGAGCCAGCTTATTCCCTGCTTTATAAAACTGATTAATTCCTCAAATTGTCCTTGCAAGCTCTAAATAGTATCTTAGAATTCCCTACCTCCTCATTTCTCAAATGACTGAAGTATATCCATCTCTTTCTCTTGAAATTTCCATCCATCTGTCCCCTCCATCCACTTTATATAGTCACAAGCAGCCTTATAATCAACAGACTCTGTTCTACCTTACCACCAAGCCTCATGACTTATTTATCTAAGATAGGCTGCAGCCTTCTAGCATAACTGATACTGCTATATGCTGCTTAAAGTTGGGCATGCCTCATCCCTTAAGTGCTGCTGGCCCTAATATGCTCCTTACTAGTTGAGGTACCCTTACCTCTTCTTCTTCTGGCTTTTTCCTGGTTAGGGGTCGCCACAGTGGATCATCTGTCTGCTCATGATTGGCAGTGGAGTTTTACGGTGTCGAGTTGCCAGCCCGGCACCCAACCTTCCACAGAAGGCACACGCATGCATACCCTTACACCTAGGGCCAGTTTAGAGTGTCCAGTTCACCTACTGCATGTCTTTGGGATGTGGGAGGAAACTGGAGCACCCAGAGGAAACCCACGCAACCACAGGGATGACATGCAGACTCCGCACAGAAGGCACCCCAGCCGAGAATTGAACCGGAGAACCTCTTGCTGTGAGGTGGCAATATTAACCGCTGCACCAGCATGGCCGCCCCGTTAAATACAAAATGATCGGAGAATTTTCATCATTCCTTAATATCCCTATTCTCACTGGCTAAGGGTGTGTGTCTAGAAACAGGATCATCAATTCATCCATCCTACTCAACAATGTAGCCATCTTATTTCTCCGCCTAACCAATAATTTTCTAACTGTTATAATTTCATCAAAAAGATTCTTCTGTCTGGTTTACTATAGATTGGACATGACTCTAAACCCTAAGTACTTTGGCCATTTATTGTCATGTCAAAGGCATCCTAACCATTTATTGTATTCTAATTGAAATATTTCTCATTTAATATTTGTGGAGGTCCAATCATCTTACCTCACCAAAAGCATGACAATTTTCATGCACAAAGGCATTGTCTTCTACAAACAATTTATTTTATTTTATATTCATTTATTAAACAGGGTAAAGCAATAATCTAGAAGGAATATTTTCATAGTAATACCAGGAAAAATAAATAATAAAAATATTAAAACGCATGGATTACATAGCATTAAAAATGCTCTACAAATCTCCAAGGAATGTGCAAACCTATTAGCCAGTATTATGAATAACCTTGTAAAATATTTTGGAAGTATGCAGTAGTTACATTGTAAAATGGACAACAGGCAAATATATTACACTAGAGGGGAAAGGTGATAAATGTGTAAAAAAAAACAAAGTGAGTGTGTAAAGACTAGAGGGGCTAGAGGGGGTAGACAGTTGAATATATATATATATATATATATATATATATATATATATATATATATATATATATATATATATGGTTCCCCTATATAATATCGAATTACTGACTGCTCGAAATTCAGTAACTCAAAATTATAAAGGTGAACCAACAAAAATCCCGTAACCCACAAGAACGAAAACAAAAAAACCCTGAACATACAGAACACATACACCATACAACACGCACACCATACAACCCACATAACATAAACTACAAGCCCTACACTACATGTACGCAGGGGGCAAGCCCCCCTGGACCCCCCACCCCCCTACTTATATATTCAAACTCTGAGATTGCACTAATACACAAAAAAATAAAACACCACACAGACATTTTAAACTGCCTCGCATACACACAAACACATCACACATACATAGACACATCCAACACTCACACTCATACTCCTACCTCCCTAACCCAAACGCACAACTTACAAAACACACACACATACACTCACCTTCACTTCCATAAAACGTCCCAACTCACACACTTGCTGTCCTGTAGCTGATATGCATAAGTGCAAATTCAAGATATTTGAATTTGCGCTTATGCAGATTCGCGCTTCTGCATTTTCGACTTTACAGTCTCGAGTTACTGAATTTCGAGCTTTCAGTAATTCAGGATTGTGAAAGGGAACTATATATATATATATATATATATATATATATATATTTTTTTTTTTTTTTTCATGATGTTAGGTGACTTATTTACAGTGAAGTAATACAAGGTAGAAGAAGAATTCCTATTTAGTGAGTAGAAGGGAGAGGAGTGAGGACAGACTGTGCTAGTAGATATCCATAGAGAGGGATGCTAAAATCAAATGATTATGGATTTTGTAATATGTAGATTAACTGCTGTGGGAATACAGGAGTGCAAAGGGTATGCTGTAGAATACGAAATGCTGTATTTTTATACTGTGAATATAGGATGTCATTAAAAAGAAAAGTCTTAAAATTGAATCAAGATTCTTTGAAGGTGGGGATTGATTTAAGATTGCTTGCTAAGGATTGCCATACACAAAAATCTTTGATGAAATAATGTGGTCTGTTTGTGGAGTTTATTTCTAGGGATAAGCAAGGATAGGGTGCTGTTCCTTCTTTTGATAAATCTGCTGATGAAGTAGGGGAATGAGTCCAGTTTTGATACTTTATATATGAGGGGTGATGCTATAATAGGGTGCATCTTTGTTTTATTGGTAACAAGTTAGCTTTTGTTAAGGGACTCCAGTGCTGCTCTTTATGAAAGGCAGGTGTAACGAATCCACACTTTTTGTCAGCAGTCGTCTGAAGGGATATGAAGTTTTTTTCTGTGAGGTATTGGGAAAGCCAAATTCAAGCTGGAAAAGCAAGGATCCCATGTCAGTTGCCATCCTACCTCTGGTGGAAGTAATTAGGATTTTTTTGACCAAGAGAAGTAAGCTGCTTATTTCTGATTTTGTTGCACTAATGTGTTATTGGAACTTGAATCTTTAACATGGACAGATTCCTAGATAATTATATTTGGATGTACTTTTGATTCATTTTTGGTTGTTATGCAGAACACTCCAATTTTAAGTGACTTTTTAGAGTCTTTGCTTGGTGACACACATGGTTTTAGTTTTTGTAGTACTGATTAAGAGTTTGCTACTAACAGTAACATAGTTGGGATATAGTGGTTTCTTACTTTTTCTTTGATGATGTTTGGAGAAGAATACGATCTACACACCACATATTATCTAAGTGCAAGGTCAGTTTATTTGTGGAAGGTCTACATTGATTTGTTTATGAATATAGGGAAAAGGAGAGGAAACAGAATTGATCCTTGAGGGACCCATTTAGCATATGGAGCAGGAGGAGAGGATGAGGGACCAATCTGGACTTTAAACGGTCTGCTGATAAAGAATCTCTGAACCAGGGAAATCCATATTTGCATATACCCAGTTTGGATTTTGAATTGCCTGTTGATGAAGAACCCCTGAACCTCAAAAGTACTTGCTTATGCCAAAATTTTATAGAAAGTTACACAGCAGTTTGTGATCATCTAGGGGAAAATCTTTGCTGAGATCAATGAGGAGTGAAGCATTTATATGTCTTTCATTCATATGCTGATGTATATCATCAGTTAATGTATAGAGAGCTGTTAATGTGCTGTGTTCTTTTCAGAAACTATGCTGATGTGCTGGAAAGTTGTTACATATTTTTGTACTCACTGGTTTTGTTACGACTAGTGCTTCAAACACATTATCAGGGGTCAGTAAATTTAATATTGGTGTTTTCACATTCACATAGCTTTAGTAAGGGTTTGACTATGGCCTTTATCCACTGTTGTGTCATGGTGTTTTGAATGAGGCAGAGATTTTATAGGTGACAGAGGGGGTGCAGTAAGTAATGTTTACATTTAACTCATTACAGCCAAGTGACACCTCCAGTTACATCTTCAGTTAACTCCTACTGACACCTCAAGGCGTCAAATATTGCTTGTTCATATTTGCATCAATAATTCTAAATCCATGCTACTTACAAGGTTTTAGAAGACTTCATGTTAAAGTTTACACAATGGCAAACTCAACTGCATTAATATTTGAGCTCTTTCTAGTGCAGGTAAGTAGATATTAATTGTTGTTTTTCTTATATTAATTTATATAGATATAATGTTCACATTTTTCTAAATATCTCAACAACCATGTAACACAGACAGAACTTCTTAGCCTCATACGAAAGCTCTCAGCTAGATGAATAAAATGTTGCTGACAGTATGTGTGTAACTTGAGCGGTTGCAGAGATTTTGTAAGTTGTTTATAAAATATTATAAATGTAATAGTTACTGTGTTTACTCTGACTTATAAAATTCAGTTTAAGACCTAGAACCTAAAGAATACTATCACTTTAAAAATAGTTTGTGCTGAGGGGGGTTGCCATTTATACTTCTTTCATAACCCCTATGGTTCCAGAGATATGAACATTTGTTTGAAATGTGAGGATGTAATTTAATTCTGTCAAACGGCTTAGGCTCTGCTCATTGGAAGTTAAAGTATGAACTTCCTGAGCTCCATTGGAGAAAATGATTTTATTATGAACCATTGGAGCAGTCTTTCCAATCAAGAGGGATTACAAGGGGAAAGAGAGAAGGTTACTTTTTTTTAAATTTCCCTAACTTGTATGGATTTCAAATAGAAAGTGGGAGCGTATGGTGGGGTTGTGGTTCAGTGACAGAGTTAATAAAGTTAATAGCTGGAATAGAGGAGGGGAAGAATCCCATGAGAAAGTGCAGAATAGATTGATTCCCATATGTGGTGGGAATTCTTACGGATTTTTTTTTTCTTTGGGACTCTCCTTATAATACAGTTCAGTAGATTTCAGAATTGTTTAGAACTGTATTTAAGAAAGTTTTGTGTTCTTGGAGTACATTTTCTTTATATCCCCTCATTACTTTTTTGGGGGCAATATTTGTTAATGTAATGAAGATGAGTCTGATTTCAGGGAAAATATTTTTCCATTTCTGCTATGTGTTATCTCTAGTTTTGTAGAGGGCCTTCATTTCTTTCATCAGTCACTGTTTTTGGTTATTCTTAAAAAAACTTGGCGATTTTTCGGAAAATATTTGTCTTATAGGTTAAGTAGCAGGGATAGCAGGAGCAACAACAGTTCAGAGGCGTTATTAGTTTGTAGGAAAGTTTTATAGTTTATTTTGGAAAGTTCATCTTGAATAGCACTTTTTTTTGTTGGTATTTTAATGTTAGGTGGAGGTAATTGCATAATGTAGTCAGACTGAATGTAAGAGAACAATAGTCACTAATGGTTTGTGGCACAATGAATAAATCTAAGCTTTTATTGGGGATGTTTGTTACAATAAGATCAAGAAAGGAGTAATTTTCATTATTTAAATTTGATTTACTTGGTGCTGCAGCTAACTGAGCAGGATCATAGTCATTAAGGAAATTCAGTAGTTTGAAGGCTTTACAAAGGTTATGATAAAAAGTCCCATAATATGAGGTTGTGTTATACTCTTGTGTGTTGTATGATTCCACTGGTTAGAATTTTGAATTTCATTATATTTGCTGGGGATGGAGTAGGCTGTTGCTGGTCTAAGCATTTTGTATTGTTTAGTTTTATGTACAAGTTTGTGTCATAATCTTTACTGTGTTTTGATTTAGGAGTGCGATTTTGATGCTAGCATTGTTTCACCTACTCTGGTACCTGGTTTTTGGTGAAGAGAAAACAAGGGAATTAGAATTATGGAACCAGACAAAGGGGGCGGGGTGGTAATTATGGAACATTGGAATTATTCAGCTAAAATCTTGCAGATTTTAAATTCAGGAGGGAGATATTCCCAGGTGTCCTGCAACAAAGTTAACATTGCATATAAAAATAAATATGGTTTTGGAGGACAACTTTATACAGGGGATTATTAATAAACAATTGTTTGAATTTTTGAAGGCTTCAAAACCATATATTCCCGGGATTTTCAGAATACTGAAAGTCCACAAGGACCCCCCTTGACCCACCATTTAGAGCAGTAGTCACATCAGCGGGTTCTACATTAGCCATGCTTGTGGACAGAAAGTTAAAAGCCTTTTATGGCATGTACTCCCACATTTTAATAGATTCATGGGACTTTTTGTCCAAAGTAGGGAAAGTAGAGTTTAGTCCCAATTTTTGTTTCATAACTATAGATGTAAAATATTTATTTTCTGTTATTCCACATAATTTAGAACTTGAATGATTCGAGGAAATGTTGGTGGAATTTAAATTTTTGAATCCGAATTATTTTAGGTTAGTATTGGAGAGTATGGAACTGGTCTTAAAAATAATTTTTATTTATTTTCAGGGTGAATACTATCAGCAATTGTATGGAGTGGCAATGGGTGCATCATGTACCCCGATGTTTGTGAAGATAGTTATGTTATATTGGGAAAAACATTTTGTATTTAATTGTGGATATAAAGAATGTATAAGGGCCTACTATCGCTTTCTGGATATTTTTTTTGTTTGGCAGGGTCCTCAGGAACTAATTGACCCTTTTATGATATATGTAAATAATACATTTTTTGAATTTTACATATGAGATAGGGGCTAAATGAGTTGCATTATTTGGATGTGAGTATCCGGAAGGATCATGTAAACAAGAGGTATGTTTCCCAGTTGTACAGAAAAATGTTTTTCAAATTCATACCTTCAAGTTGTTAATAAGGGAGTGTTTTTTGTGTAGAGAGATTGGTTTTAGAAGTTATATGCTGACCAATGACAATGAGATTACTAATTTTTACTTGTGGAAGGAAATGGTGTATTTGATTCTGATAAAGTTTCCGGTTAGGAGACAGAAGCACTAAATCCTATTTGTTTGAGTTATTTTGTTTTGTGAATACAAAATTGTTGGAATTCCTTGGTTTGGGTACCCATTATTGGCTCCGTGGTGTTACCAGCTGGAGGTGGTGGTGTTTTCAGCTTTGATTTCCCCAGCATTGTTCCACAGGATTTGTGTGGTTAAAATTTGATTTACTTGGTTCTGCAGCTAACTGAGCAGGATCATAGTCATTAAGGATGTCCAGTAGTTTGAAGGCTTTACAAATGTTATGATAATATCTCCCAAAATATGAGGTGGTGTTATGCTCATGTGTTGTATGATTCCATTGGTTAGCATTTTTAATTTCATTATATTTGCTGGGGATGGAGTAGGTTGTTGCTGGTTTAAGCATTTTATTGTTTAGTTTTATGATTAGTTTGTACCTGTTTGGGCCATAATCACCTTTGCTGTGTTTTGATTTAAGAGTGTGATTTTGATGGTACTCTGGTACCTGGTCTTTTGATGAAGAGGTAGTTATGTCCTGAAAATGATACTTTTCATTAGGGATATCTGCTTTTAACCTGAATTCTATGATTCCTCCTATGTCTGGGGTGTGAGTTAGAATTAGAACATATGTATCTAGGTGTTTAAGATTGTTCTTGAAGTTACCAACATTTAGTTATGCTATCTTTAATGATTTACATACACAATGTGCAATATTTGGTTGTGTTGGGCCTAGGTTAGTTTCTATATAGCTACAAATGAACAGCGTTGATTCTTATTGCAAATTTATGAATATGATTTATATTTGGGCTGTATGAGAAAGGTAAAGGCTGAGCTAGCAATGCACTATAGGTAACTCTGTGTGGTGATATTTTGGAAGTTTATGGGGGAGTATAGGGTAAATTTAAAGGGAGTGGCATTGATATGGAGGTTGGTTTTATGTTGTCAAATATTGGGGAGTTCTGTTCTGGACATATGGTTTCAGAAGGGTGAGTATATAAAGTATAAGGAGTAGTTTAATGGACAATCTTGTCATATTTGAGGAAAGAGTTCCAGGCCTACATATTTGTTTGGGAGTAACAACTTTAAAGGTTGAATACACTGTACAATAATGAGACATGATTTCAAGGAAAGAAGAGTAAGATTAAATGAATGTAATGGGTGAAATAAAAATGAAGAGATAGAAAGGGCAAATGCAGTCAGAGGCTGGTTGGAATATTAGTCTTTTATTTGTTAATGTAATACTTGATCGTCCTTAAGCTAGGTGGCATGCAGAAGGAGTAGTTAGTGACTAAGGTTGCCACAACCTGAGTATCTTAGAGAGTCATTGTTGTAGTGAGTATGTTTGGGGTTATAAGAAGATGTGCGCTGTAATACTGGTTAGTTCTGAAGGTATTGTACTATAATTAATGAGCCTATAAAGATGTGGTTTTATGTTTTGTTACAAGGGGATGTATATTACGGAAGCAGACTAAACAATATGTCCTACATGGACTACCTCAAAGCCCTATCTCTACATTCATTCTCTTACAGACTGCTAAGAAGTGATCTATGTCTAGCACACAAGGCATCCTCTGACCCATTACTGATGGACTTACTTCATCCACAAGTCAAATGGTATCAGAAATACTCAATTCTGATACCTAAACTTCTTCGACAAGATTAACAGAACAGTTTGGAGGGACAGGACTATCTTGCAGAGGATACTACTGCCCTGGAACCGACTCCCCATTTACGTAAAACAAAGGTCATCCCTGACCATATTCAAATGTAACTTAGATCAATGGAATGGATATAGGAATTTTACCTCAGGGCTCCCACCATACTACTAATGGACAGAGGCAGCTCCTACATGATTTATCCCAATACATAGGTACCCCCACATAAACATGTTTTGAGCTAGTAATTATCAGTAGACTAATATTTAAATATAGATCTTGGAAAGGGTTAAGTGAATCGAAACTCCAATGGGAGTGGCTAATTTTAAGCATCAGATAAGATAATTGGCTAGACCTAAAATGACCAGTAAATGCAGTTAGCTTATCCTAATCTATGAACCTATGGGTATGATTTGTAGTGAATAAATCTGTATTATAGCCAGAGTCTGACTATAATGGCTAGTGGGTAAAATGTAAACATTTTGCTGATATGGAAGTACAAGTAAATGCCTTTTGTATGCATTTGGGATAATATCTTTTAGAAGTCAGAGAGGGAGGTTTAGTAAAATGAGAGGCATTCCAATGATATGTAAGTGTAGAAGGGTGGAGTGACTGGGAAATGGGGTGAAAGATGAAGTAGGCCACAACTCCACTCTCAGCAAGAATTATTCAGTCTGGCTATGCTCAGATTGAGTACCATTAAGAAGGATTCTCAGCAAGGTTAGACGTTGTATTTTACATGACAAATAAACATTTCAACAAACAAAACAGACACATGACATAACCGGGTCTCCTAGGGTACCTATCTCATATCTCACCACAACAAGACTTTTTTTATTTTTATTTGATCTGGGAGCTCTGTCTGGATACGTGATTTGCTCAAGTCACGCAACAGCCAAATGGAAGTGAAGTATTCAAACCTTGCCCCCCTGGGAGGCAGGTAAGATGTTAATCCCCCCCCCGCATCCCTGTGCTAACTGCTATACACCACTGGATTGTTGCCCTGCCAATTCTGCTGATGAGCTCTTCTCATACATGATGTGATTTCTGCCACTTGAGTGATGCAACTTACATCATTGTTTGTGGGTGCATCTTTAGAATGAAATCACAGAGTGAGACAAAGAAAAAACTGTTTAGAATAATATAAGAAAGCACTGTTAACACTAAAGCAATTATTTTGAAAGCTATTACTGTACATTGTTTAGATAAACCAAACCAGAGTTGTGATTTATGCATGCAGGCTAGACACATGCATGTGGTGCAGTGGTGATAGCGTGAAAAAACAGAGGAGTACTACAATATTTAAGGAGTATAAGCCAGGGCACACTGTGTCTGGAGGGGAGGTAAGAAAGAAAAGCAAAATAATGGGGAGGGAGGCAAGTGAGTGTGTACAGGGTAACAGAGGCAGGAGGAGTGCAAAAGAAGTGCAGAATAAGACAGACATTCAACGTGCAAGCCTAGTGTTAGCTGTATAAAGTGAGGGGGAATTCTCGGTATCCAAAGAGACCCCTATGGCATATGCGAAAGTTATCTGTAAGAAAAGTTTGTAACACAGCATACAACAGAGCTAAAATCACAAGATATAAATGCTTCAAAACGTTGTCAAGATTTAACTGCCAGAAGCATCAAAATGATATATGACACTCTGGTTACAGGTGCAAACATCAGCTACACCAGTAGTTTAAGCAATGTGTAAAATTTCCCAAATTGTTTTATTAAAGATGTATACAGTGATTATATGGAGTACCTACTGGAAAATCAGAAGAAATATATTACAGATATACATGAAAACCTTCAGCTCTTACTTATCGCAGTTCATGGTAGTTGAAGAAGGTATCTAGAAGTATAATATGGTTACGATAGAGATAGAACTTTCAGAGATTAAATAACCAGGGAAGGTTTACAGATGAAAGAAGAGTAATCATCTGTGACTAGCTTGCATTGTTATGAAATGGATAGTTATGAGATAAAGGAGCACTTTGGGTAATAACTACAGTGTGCAAGTAACTACAACCCTCTTCTCCCAGTGGGAATTAATCAGTGTGCAAATGTGCAGAATAGGCAACATTTGCAAAAGAAAATCTAGGAAAGATACTACTCAGCAAGATAAACTGTTGTGTCCTGTATTACTCATAGAAAACACCAGGCAGGTATGGCCTTTGGACAGCTAGTGACCTAGGCAAAAGGGCTAGGCAGCACTCCCCCCACACCTCCAGGTGCCCACATACTGATCTACCTCCACCATCTGGATTACTTTTTTCTTTGTTATTCTCACAGTTTGTCTTACTCTTCAGTTTTTCCTGTATTCACTTAACATATTTTAAAGAAACAATTTCTTTACTACAAAGAAATACAGTGGATATGAAAAAGTGTATACACTCCTGTTAAAATGCCAGGTTTTTGTGATATAAAAAAATGAGACCACAATAAATAATTTCAAAACTTTTCCCACCTTTAATGTGACCTATAACATGTACAATTCAATTGAAAAACAAACAAATCTGTTAGGGGAAAAATATAAAAAAATAAAAAAATGTACAAAAAGCTGGTTGCATAAGTGTGCACACCCTTAAATAAATACTTTGTTGAAGCACCTTTTAATTTAATTACAGCATTCAGTCTTCTTGGGTAGGAGTTTATCAGCATGACACATCTTGGACTTGGCAATATTTGCCCCCTCTTCCTTGCAAAAGCGCTCCAAATCTGTCAGATAATTATGTTAATTGGTTTGTGTTTTGCATATAATGTTGTTCACTGCAGTTAATAATATACATTGAGAAAGGCCTGATGGCTAAAACTGGTCTGTTAACTGTGGTTTGACTTAATAAAGTCTTTATGAATCCATTCCAGTGCATGCTGGTGATTTTTTTGTGGATTACTTTGACTTTTTTGACTTTACACCTGCTGTCCATGTAGAATTTCCATTGCTGAGACATGTTGTGCACAACCAGTACTTGCCGGAAATTTCTGCAGCTCCTTCAATGTTGCTGTAGGTGTCTTGGCAGCCTCCCTGACCAGTTTTCGTCTTGTCTTTTCATCAATTTTGGAGGGATGTCCACTTCTTGGCAACGTCACTGTTCCATATTTTCTCCACTTTTTGATGACTGCCTTCACTGTGTTCTATGGTATAGCCAATGCTGTAGAAATGTTTTTGTACTCTTCTCCTGATTGATACCTTTCAACAATGAAATCCCTTCGATGCTTTGTAAGCTGTCTGCGAACCATGGCTTTTGCTGTAGCAGGAAACTGAGTAAATGTCAGGAAAATCCTACTAGGACAGCTGAACTTTATTTGGGGTTAATCAGTGTCTCTTTAATTGATGGCAGGTGTGTAACCAAGAAGAATGAATGCTGTAATTAAATCAAAAGGTGCGTCAACAAAGTATTAGTTTAAGGGTGTACACACTTATGCAATTAGCTTATTGTACTTTTTTTATTTTTCATATTTTTTTCCCGTAACAGATTTGTTTGTTTTTCAATTGAATTGTACAGGTTATAGGTCACATTAAAGGTGGGAACAGTTTTGAAATTATTTATTGTGGTCTCATTTTTATATCACAAAAACCTGGCATTTTAACAGGGGTGTGTACATTTTAACAGGGGTGAGTACACTTTTTATATCCACTGTAAACAATAAAATATTGGAGAGGTGCCCCTGCTACAGCAGTGCCCTAGGTGGCCCCCTAGTTGGCCTATGACTAAAACTGGCTATAGCACCAGACATAATGCCTCCTATGCATCCATCAGTGATGCTAGAGAATGCCAGAAAATAGTGAGCTCAAGTTAACATCAGGCCAGGGTAAACACCTTACAAAGAGCTGCCTTCACTAGCCTTCAAAAGCAGCCTGAAAGAGCCTACATAATAAAAACATGTTGTTCTATACAAGCCATATAACCAAGTCCATCATGGCATCAATCTTTTACCCGGCCAAGGCAAAACTTGATTACTGCCCTACTGATTCTGCTTCAGTGGTGGGGGGGGGGGTATAGAATCAAAACCAGGTTGGTGAGCTCTTCCTACACCTGATGTACTTTTTCCTACAGGACTGAAGCAGCCACCACCTTTAAATGTGGTATGGGGGTGCTTCTGCATTTTGCTTCCTGAGAGTTCAATAGGAAAAGGGTCTGCTATCTTTGTGTGATTACTTTCTAACATTAGCATACGTTAAGCCATGTTGAGACTGAATGACTACTTATAACCCATTGAAGAAAGTTCTGTTGTGGGACTACTGCTGCTGTGAACTTAAGAAAGAAGTACTTAAGTCTGTAGATAACATGAGGCTGATAAAATATTTTGAGTAAACACAAGGTCATTTATGTGGACATTTTCATTTTGCACATTACGTATTATATCAACAGGTAAAAATACAATCCTGATAGATGTTTGTGTTTTCAGATTAACACTACAGCCTGAAGTTGCAATGAAGACTACAGTATGCTAATGTAGCTATCTCTTCTTTTTTACTGTCATTCAACTATTTCTTATTCTTTCATTTCAATAATATGAGGTACAAGAAATTATGTTACCACCCCTTCTGGCATTATTTGACTTCTGGCTCTTATCTCAGTAATTCATACTTAAAAAAGTTTCTCATTACAGTCACTTCAGTCAGTTTCTCCTTCACATCTATGTGCTTCAGTGACTGCACATGATTCAGCTACAAAGTTTGATGTGTCTCCCAGGTATACTAACATTTTGTTAAAGTTTTATAAGGTAATAGTAAATGATACATTTTACAGTAAACTATGTTAAATCTTACTTCTATTTTTTTTGTTTTATTTTTTTATAGGTAAGGTGGTTTTGGATGATATTTAAATATACTCCATCTATTTTGAAGTAATCAGTTTTAGGATATCTTGTTTTCTCTTTTGATGTTAATGTATGCTGTTTCTGAACCAAAAAAAAAAAACATAACAATTATGTTTTGCATGCTAAGTGTTTCCAGAAAACTCAATAAAATGACTGCATTTTATCCATCATGGTATCTGGGCTTTTTTATTACTTTAGGTTGTGAGCAAGCAGAGTGACTTGGTCATTTCCAAACTCAGAAATACAATTTAATTAAAATCATGTAATTTTCCTGGCAAATCCTTACTACTGCTGCTGTTTTACAGTATATCATACCTCTGACCACTATCATGTATATAGGCGCTGAGGACAATGGCAAGCAAATTATTTTTTTCTTCCTTGGGCGACAAGTGGTATTTTCCCATCTTGTTTTCATCTTCACTTCACTTATTATTTTGCTGACAGGAGTCTGTGCATTTTTCATGACAGTTTCACATAGGCTTTCTCTCTCTGCTGTTGTAAAATGTTTATCTATCCATTGATATTATGTTCTTGTTTTATATGCTTACAACCATGAAAGTAACTGTCAAAGTAACGGATACTTTTTAAGTAAATAATGAAATGGGCTTCTGTGTATTACTTGTCTGCCTGAGAAACATCAAGAATTATGTTTAGGCTATAGGTAAGCCAGGTTGTCACCAGGTCATTAGTGTCCCGAATGATCACAAATGAGTGCCCTCTAACTGTAGCATAAAAATATAACTTTTCAATGGCTCTTCAGTACGGAGTTATTCTGCTTTATTATGTATATCTATGGCAAGTAACGGCAACTTGTTTATGTCTCACTAACAGTTTAAGTGGAACTAGGTCAGACAATGGTTTCACTAAATCACTGAGCTTTGAAAAGTTTATGTTTGAAAAGGGACTTTATTAATGTATCTTATACCAAGTTCCAAACATTGAGAAGTGTCTGTTCTCAGTAGCTAACAGTGGAGTAGGCACAGCAGAGTAAAATGTTTACTTTAGGTTAGTGGCCCAGAGCATGCAACATATTCTGTCCTAAAACTTAGTTTGGAATCACATGACCTAAAACCTGAAATGTTACTGACATTTATACATTTTATCTGTAGTATAACAATGAAGGATGGATCTGTAACACCAGCCGCTACTGATTTTTAATTGCTTAAGCTCATTCAAATTTTGTTTTGAGTGTGTCTATTTGCACTGCAAAATTTAGCCCTATAATACATTCTACAATACTGGTAGAAAACAGTCTTTACATCTATTCCGCTAACTTTTCACACTTCTTTTACCTTTCAGGTAATCGAACGTCATCTAATAACCACTGAAGGAAAAAAGATGGATTTGGACATTCCTATCAAGATAGTTATTTAGCTAAATTATAATGGTAGTTACTAGAAGTGGTAAAGTTAGTATGCCTATTTCTGAAGTTTCACGTTTATCATTTATTCAAATTTAAATCAATGTTCTGACATTTTAATATTAAGCTACTTGAAGAAACTATGTCAACAACCAACTATATAATTTGCTGAGTTACATTAGCCGAGATTTTTGTTTTCTTTAATAGAAGTTGGATAAAAAGGTTTGGTCTTCAGCCTTAAGAACACACTAACACATAAGAAGGTTTGATCTTCAGACTTAAGACCACATTAACACAGACGTCCTGCAAGCTATATTGGTAGGGTACTATAAAAATATTGCCCCACTGTCACATTTTTTGCCTAGTCAACTCCTTAGAGGACATGGAAAGCAATTATTCTTTAAGTGTGTATCTCCTGTAATTATATTTCTTAGTTTAGCAATAATCCACAACTTTGTGTGGGCAATGCTGATTTTCCTCTTTTCTATGGGGTTGTCATGTGTAAATAAAGGAGTGGGCTATTGCTATTATGCAATGCAGTTATTAAAAAAAAAACACTTCCCTTTTTAAATAATGGTATTGTATCACCAAACTTCTTCTTTGGTTTGAGAATTTCAGTGACCTTCTACATCTGGTGAGGGCTTCATAATGTATTACACATGGTTAGGACATGTTGATTCTAATACACATCCGATGCACTGTGTACACCTTGATGTACAGGAAAAATAAGATAAATGCAACACAATACTCTAAAATTGCCAACCCTGTGAGGAAGCTTCCGCTACATTGGCATGTTTAGATCACTGCAGGTTTCTGTACATTGTGGAGTGTTTCTGTTATTTACATTGCAGTATATCAAGCTGTAGCACAACACTTTTTCCACTGAGTAATGCTCACTTGACAACATCTGCAATTGTTTTTTCCAATCAATGTACAGCTTTCTGAATATTAATTATCTCAAATTGTAATATTTTAGGTATTAGCTTTCTGAATAGTAATTATCACAAATTGTAATATTTTAGGTATTACACTAAAAGAAATTACTCTTTTAATAACATTTCTCATTTAGGAAAATAACAGTAATGACCAGGATGATGTGTACATGTGGTCTTTGTTTTACTGGCAAAACCACAAGTAGTTTTAAATTGAGAATATAAGAGCATGTAAGGTGCATAAAACATGAGAAAATGGAATCTGCCTACATTTAGATGTTTAGTTTAGAACAAGTTCTAAGCAATGATACAACAGGAATTCACTGAATTCTCCTTTAAGATGTAAAAAGGCTATTTATATTTTAAACTTTAATACAATAAATCCACATGCATTTGATCATGAGTTGCAGTGGAAAGTGTGGTTGTAAACAGACTGTGATTGATGATTTAATGAGTGTGGGAAGTTTTAATTATTTTCTTTATTTAAGACATTCTGTAGTTGAGGTGCTAGGAATATGTTGGTCTTATAATAAAGTTTTTAACCTGGCTGTTATTGTTTTTTTCAGCAATATGTTTAGCTTACCATGCTAGCTGCACACACCTCTCATTGAAGCACTAAGTCCAAGAAATTTTAAAATGCTGATTTTATTCCAAGATGCATTACAACTTCTGTGTCAGGCCCAAGTCTCACTTTGGACTAATTTCACTAATAATATTTTATAAGCCTTCTGAGACTGTTAGCATCGTGTGACAATTAAATAATGTATTAAGAAATACAATTTGTGCGGAGAGCAATGTGGTTGAACAATTTTTGTGACCTTCACATGATCAGATTTAGGTTCCCAGAAGAGTAACAAGAACAGGGTGAAGGGGGAAGCTGGCACAAGTGCAAAGTATTAGGGAGCACAATTAGTGTGTAGTGTAACTGATTGCTAGTAAACTTTTATTTTTGTTCTTCAGTGTTGAATAGACAACTTTGTGGGCTTCAGTGCTAACATTTAGATTATTTAATGACTAATTTATTGCAAATGGATACATCCAACTGCACATATTCTAGTTCTTTTACTTATGATATACAGATTTAAATGCAATTTATTTGGTCCAAGAATCAAAACAGGGGACACACTTTCAGTGGCGGCTGGTGACTTCAAATCACAGGGGGGCTGCAGGAGACAGCTGAATGGGTGGGGTCAAGGGGAGGGGTGTGGTCAACCAGAAAGGGGAGGGGCTATGCACAAAACCACAAAAAACTAACTTTAATTAAATACGCTGCCCTGGGTGGCAAACCATCATTATGAAAGTCCAATCAAGACAAAAATAAATGTAGAAGAATAAAAATATTTCAATGCATTGGCTGCACGACAGCTTACTTAATATCTAGATGGAAACAAAAGGTTGTGAGGCATGAAAAAATAAATTACTTTTTAAATACATTACTGGAATGCCAGTCAAAATCAAATATAAGAAAAACCAGAAGCACTCAACTCAAACCACTTCTCCTTGCACTGCAGTTCTAATTATAATATATTCAGCTTTATTAAAGTACCAAGTAACATGCTGAAAGTAGAAATCTATGTGATGCCCCACTTGTAAAATGTTTCTTATCCAAAAAGACCTGCTGCCTGACAACTTGTTTCATGGGGAAAACATGATAAAAGTAAAAATGAAAAGCAAACAAGAAACAAGCTCAAGATACATTGCTTAAAGGATTACTGTACAGGTTATGGACCACACATGATTGGCATTCTGTTTAGTTTATGGGTAAAGTCTGTAGAGATGACTGGAAGTCTCCAACAAGTGCAATGAGCTTTTTAAAATAATGGAATCCTGTCCTTTAATACCCAAGGCTTATACATTATCTAGTCAAGTATTCTCTGCATGGCAACAACAGAAAGGCTTTCAATGTTGGCAATTCTTTAACAGTATGCTTATTAAAGCTTACTTGCATCTTACGATCTCAGACAAGCTTACCTTATGGTCATTAAAGCATTGCTACTTAAACACAGAGCAACAGGCACTTTGAGTAATAAGCATAAATCTGAGTAATAAGCATAAATCAACAGTACAAAAATATGACAGAAACCAGACCATTCTGCAAAATCAAGGACAGATGAAAAGCCACTGTAGTACTTATGCAGTGTGTCCTCCCCATCCAAGGTAGATACAACTACTCCTTGCCTTGCTTGGACACATCCAGAGTCACTACATGGGGGAGTGGGGTGCAACAAGCATGTCACAATTTGAAATTTCTCTGGCTGACTGTGATGGCCCTGACACATTTGTCATACCTCTCAACCTCAAGAGCAAGAAATCTGGACAAAGCCATACACAGAAGTGGGACAAAGGCCCAAAAATAAGGACAATTTTTAAATATTGCTCTAATAAACTTAGAAAGATAATAGAATAGGTCTTGCATTAGTATGAATTTTCTGAAGGGTATAAAATCTGAAACTCAAATGTCTGTCATTTTCTAACTTCAGTCTTTAGTGATTTGTCACTAATTTGCCAAAAAACACAACTTTATGAAAAATGGACCAAAAATGTGATGCAAAAATATAAAATAGACACACAATACAGCTGCTACCTGCCAAAGAAGGGACACTTTAATATTACTACTGCTACCTTGAGCAGCTGACAAAATAAAAGAATCTACATGCATTTCAAGTAATCTATAACTTTGATTATTACAGTTATTTCTTAATTGTAAACCCTCCATGTTTTCTTCCAAAATTGCTATTTTGCGGAGGGATTATTAGGGGGAAGAGCAACATTTTGAGCCAAAAATTGGGGACAGTTGAGAGGTTGGCTATGCCTAATTCTATAAAGCAATTTATTTGCATGTACCTCTCAACCTGTTAATGCAGTAAATCTGAACAAGGCCAAATATATTGGGGGCACATATAAACAGTACTAAAAATTGCTCTTGTATAAATTGAGACAGTTGATAGAGCAGCTCTTACTTTAACATGCATTTTTCTTTTTTTTTAAAACAAGTTTATTGTTTTTAACATACAAAATAAATATAACAATTTTATACAAGCAATTAAAATAGAAATAGTTATAACATTCAATAAAATAACCAAAGTATTTACAAAGACATCCACTACAAATCAAATCAACTGATTAAACTATAATGTCATGCTATTGTGACTAAGATTTTTTAACAGGTTTTGTAAAGTATCCCATATAATATAATACGATGTTTTTCTAGTAGTTCTTGATTTTATTGTCATCAATTCCATATGACACACTTCAGTCATAACATTTTTAAATTCATTAAATGAAGGAAGGGTATCTGAAATCCAATTTCTGGTTATTATTTTTCTAGCAACTGCTAGAATAGACCATAATAAGGGAAGTTTAACTTTTTTAACACTTTTAGGAACAGGTGTGTTAAATAATATAAGTGATTTAGAAACAATGAAATTATCTGTGAAACGGGCCTGCAAAAAATCATTGATTAACTTCCAATATTCCTTCAATTTTATACAGTCATAAAACATATGTGCCCAATCAGCATTTATTTCTACATTACATCTTTTACATAAGTTGTCTTTATTATTTATTTTATTCATCATTAAAGGTGTATAGAAGGATCTATGTAAAAATTTCCAAGTAGAAAGTCTCCAATTAATGGAAGAAGTAGTTTTATAAGCAGATTCCAATATATATTGTTTATCTTGTTGTTTTGGTGATTCACCATTAATGGAAATGAAATAATTCCAATAGGTATCTGAACTGTAATGAGTTTCTTCTCTGATAATTTTATGTATGTATGAGAGCTTACCTTTATCAGAAACTCTATGTTGTAAATTTAATATCAAGTAATCAATCAGTATTGGAACAGATTCTTTAACTGTTGAAGACATTAAATCAATTTTATTAATAAGATGTTGTCTAAGAGTCTGAATTTCTAACCAACATGTTTCTCTCAAATCAAATTCTTGCTTTAAGAAGTCTAAATTTTTTACTTTATTATCAGACAGCAACTGATACCAATACTTTAGATCATTCTCTGTGACTAAAAGAGTTCTTTCAGAGGTGGTTGACAAAAGCATACCTTGTGTATACATTATAGGGAATAGAATAAAATTCCATTCCTTATACTTAGGATGCATGAATATAAAATTACGATAGCTGATAATAATGTTTAATGGGTAACTAACTACATATTTTGGTGTAATGGATGAAGTACAACATTCTTTTAGTAACCATAACATGGGGTTATTTACAATAATATTTTTATGTATTAAAGAGATTTTCATGAAGTGAATGCTAATTAGTTCCCAGTAATCTTTTCATCTTGCAACATATGACTGATCTATTAACAAAGTAATAACTTTTATAATAGAAGAGATAGTATATAAATTAAAGTCTGGAAATGAAATGCCCCCTTGAGACCAGCTATTAGTATATTTCTTTAATGCAATCCTAGGTCTATTAGGTGCCCATAAGAAATTTAACATTAGTGAATTCAATTTCTTAATAATTATTTTTGTAGGTGGGAGTATTATTGATTGTATTAAGTATAATATCTTAGGGAATACTATCATTTTAATAATTGTGAGTCTCTCTTCCATGGTAAAAAACATATTGTTCCAGCTATTGAAAATATTTTGTATATTAAGAAGACAGGTACTATAATTATTATGTATAATAGATTTGATATCTTTAGTTAATATTATACCTAAGTAAGTTATCTGACCTGAGTTGGGTATATATTTGTTAAAATCATTAATGAGGAAATTTTTTCGTGTGTATATTGGTAATATTTTAGTTTTTTCTTCATTGAATATTAAACCAGAGATATTTTTAAAATCCATCATTTTATCAAATAAGGACTGCATAGAAGAATTAGATCCAGCTGATATAATTAGAACATCATCTGCAAAAAGTTGAATTTTAGATATTGTATTTTCATCTATATCAAATCCTTCTATATCAGTACTGTTTCTGATCAAATTAGCCCAAGGCTCCATTATTAAAGTAAATAATAGTGGAGAGTGGACACCCTTGTTTTGTACCTTTTAAAATGGGTATTTTTTGTGAGACATATGTTCCTATCTTAATGTAAGCCAATGCTCCTTTATATAGATGTTCAATTAGATTTACAAATGCATCTGAGAAGTTTGTGCACTTCAGTAAGATAAACAAGTAGTCCCAACTTACTGAATCAAATGCTGAACTTATATTGAGACTAATAAGTGTTAAATCTTTCTTTTTCCTATTTGCAAAATCAATTAACGTTAAAGTTCTCCTTATATTATCAAAAGTATTTCTATTTACAATAAAGCCTGTCTGGTCTATATCTATAATGCCTGGGATGATTGTCTTTAATCTATCAGCAAAAATACTCATAAACATTTTATAGTCAACATTAAGTAATGAAACAGGTCTATATGAAGTGCATCTGGTTGGGTCTTTATTGGGTTTTAAAATTGGTGAAAATAATGTGTGTTGCCAAGATGGGGGAGTTGTTAACTCATTTTGGGCCAAAATAAAAACCTTATGTATTAATGAGTAAGTACTTTTGGGAAGAATTTTATAGATCTCTGGTATAATACCATCATTACCTGGTGCTTTGTTTGATTTAAGCTTGTTTATTTGTGCAATAACCTCTGTATATGAAACATTTTTATCCATTAGTTTAGTCTGTTGTTTATTAAGTTTTTTGTTCATGTTTGTAGTTATAAATTTCTTTATTTTATCTTTAGGCTCCATGTTAATGTTATTATGATTGATTTTGTGAAAGTGATTTCTAAATCCATCTAATATTTCTGGTAAACTAGAAACATTCTTCTTTTTCCTTGGAGAGAAAATTTCTTTGATATGATTTTGTTTATTCAACCTTTTTGTTTTATTTTTAAGTCTATGTAAGTATTTGGGACTTATTGAGTAAGACAAAAACTTATATTTCTCTAATGTTATTTTAACGTTATGAATTAAAATTTCTTTGTATTTCTCATTTAATTTATTTATTTCTTCAATTACTTTTTTGTCCATAATATTTTCTTTATTATTATGTTTGTATGAGTCTAATTTGCTTTGAATATCTAGTAATTCCTTGTCCCAAGATTTCCTTTTATTATTATACCATCTGATACTTTGTCCATATAAATATGATTTTAAAGCATCCCAAACATAAACAATGGAGACTTCAGGTGTATTGTTTATTTCTAAAAAAATGTTGCACTTCTTTTAGTTGAGTTAAGTATGCTGGTATCCTTTTGATCTGAACATTGTAAGTACTTTTTATCATAAATTCAAAGACAATTGAATTATGATCTGATATAGGACACGAAATGATTTTAGAATTAATTAAGTCTGTAACCATCTGGTTAGAAATAAAGACTCTATCTATTTTTGAATAAGTTTTATATCTGTTAGAAAAAAAAGTGTATGGTAATGATTTTGAATCTATCTGATTATTAATATCATTCAAATAATATAAATTAACAAAATCCTTTAAATGTTTTGCATTAGATGTAATTTTCCAACATGCATTTTTCTGAAGGTTATGAAGTCTGAAACTTATTATTTAGTGACTTAATTCCTAAATGATTTGCCAGAAAACTACAAATTTTATGAAGAGCAAACCAAAAATAAGAAGCAAAAATCTATTCATTCTTTGAAAATCTGGACAGTTGGGAGGTATAGTTCAGCTGGGCCTGTCGGAGTTTGCTGCCCTTCCCCCCTGACAAAATAATGGTTGAATGGAGCCTCTGCAGCCATTCCAATGAACCATTACTTGGCTTTTTCACTCCATTTACCATAAACACTAATGTGCATACTGCTTTACTTCTATGATGAGTTGGACTTCATTTGAAAGTTTTATTTTGTATTTTACAGCACAAACACTAAGTCATCTGTTAAACAAAGCAATGCAGTCTCACAATGAAAACTTAGCATTAAACCTTCTCTGCCCTAGAAACTCACATTCATTGAAACAGCATTGAAACCCACATTCAAAGAAAATACATTTTGCCAGTGGCAGATAAAGATTAATTCTGGGCTGTTTTCAAATCATAGGCCCCTTGCATATGAAACATACATGTGCTCTTTGATACACCTTCCTCATTGTACTAAAATTATATTCCTTGTACAATACAGTACACTTGTTAGAGGGTGTTTTAAATTTGTTTTGAACATTTTTCCAGTAAGCAACGAAACAAACCATATGCACCCATAATGGCAAAACTGCCCAGTTGAGAACATTTATCATAAAAAAGTCTACTCAGACTTCCACAGTCCACCATTATTAGTAAATATACACAATTCTACAGTCCACCATTATTAGTAAATATGCACAATTCCACAGTCCACCATTATTAGTAAATATGCACAATTCTACAGTCCACAATTATCAGTAAATATGCACAATTCTACAGTCCAACTTTATCAGTAAATATGCACAATTCTACAGTCCATTATCAGTAAATATGCACAATCTCTGAAGTAAGTCATCTAAATAATTCCACATTAAAGAAATATGTAACTAATGAAGCGGTTGCTGCTAGCAATCACCTTTATATTTCATGGTTTCATCGAAAAATAAAGTGTCTGTTGCCCCTCAGGAATAAATTGCCTATATTACATTAAAACATGATAAGCTAGTAATAATATTGCAATAAGAAATGGATGGCAAACTGATAACAGACTCATAGTTAGTATCTTCGCCAAGGAGAACATTCTCAGTATGGCAGCATCCACCCCTTGTGGGAGTAGAACCCACAGCCTTCTGCATCAAAAGCAAGTACACAACCTGTTGTGCTATAGTATTAACTAGGCAAAGCACTAAACTTCTATTCCCCTGCAGCTCTCAGCTCCTTGTAAAATCTACTCAATACTCAACTGCATCTCAACTTCGCAGCTCAAGAAAACTGGAAAAAGCCAAAATGTATTGGGGGGGGGGGGTCAAAAGCCCAAAAACCAGGGACACATTAAACATTGCTTGTATAATCTTGGAAAGTTGCTAGAATAAAATGTTGTGTTGCCACCATACATTTTACTGCCAAGGTCCATGAGCAAAAAACAGTCAGAGTAACATACCACTATGCCACATCAGCTGCTTTGTAAAAGAGAGGAAGACTGAAACTTAAATGGCTATCATTTAGTGAATTCAGTTCTCACCATAGCTGTCAACCTCTTAGTACAAAACACCTGGACAAACCCAGTAATGAGGGAATACAGCTCTCAAACATATTCAGTGAATTCAGTTCTTGCCATAGCTGTCAACCTTAGCACAAAAACCTGGACGAAGCCAATAATGGGGGAATACAGTCCCAAAAATAGGGACAAATTTAAAATATTCATCTTATAAACTTAGAAAATTGCTAGAAAAAAAGGTTGTGCTACTATGTAATCTGAAGAACATGAAGTTTGAAATTCAAATGCTGGTCAGTTTTACTGCTGAAAGAACAAAAACAATTTTCAGCAGAGACGCAGGGATTAATACTGCAGACACGTCTTGTAAAATGGCAGGGCACCAGAGCAAATCCACACAAACACAGGGAGTAGATGCAGACTCCACGCAGAAGCCACCCCAACCAAGAATCAAACCAGAACACCTATAGCTGTGAGGCAACAATACTACCACTGCACCATCAAATATGCAAGGCATTAAACATTCAGAAACCTGAAGTCTGAAATTCAAATGCCTGTCAATTTTACTGCTGAAAGAACAAAAACAATTTTCAGCAGAGACGCAGGGATTAATACTGCAGACACGTCTTTGTAAAATGGCAGGGCACCAGAGCAAATCCACACAAACACAGGGAGTAGATGCAGACTCCACGCAGAAGCCATCCCAACCAAGAATCAAACCAGAAAACCTATAGCTGTGAGGCAACAATACTATCACTGCACCATCAAATATGCAAGGCATTAAACATTCAGAAACCTGAAGTCTGAAATTCAAATGCCTGTCAATTTTACTGCGGACAAAACAAAAACAATTTTCAGCAGAGACGCAGGGATTAATACTGCAGACACGTCTTTGTAAAATGGCAGGGCGCCAGAGCAAATCCACACAAACACAGGGAGGAGATGCAGACTCCACACAGAAGTCACCCCAACCAAGAATCAAACCAGAAAACCTATAGCTGTGAGGCAACAATGCTACCACTGCACCATCAAATATGCAAGGAATTAAACATTCAGAAACCTGAAGTCTGAAATTCAAATGCCTGTCAATTTTACTGCGGACAGAACAAAAATAATTTTCAGCAGAGATGCAGGGATTAATACTGCAGACACGTCTTTGTAAAATGGCAGGGCACCAGAGCAAATCCACACAAACACAGGGAGGAGATGCAGACTCCACGCAGAAGCCACCCCAACCAAGAATCAAACCAGAAAACCTATAGCTGTGAGGCAACAATACTACCACTGCACCATCAAATATGCAAGGAATTAAACATTCAGAAACCTGAAGTCTGAAATTCAAATGCCTGTCAATTTTACTGCGGACAGAACAAAAACAATTTTCAGCAGACGCAGGGATTAATACTGCAGACACGTCTTTGTAAAATGGCAGGGCACCAGAGCAAATCCACACAAACACAGGGAGGAGATGCAGACTCCACACAGAAGCCACCCCAACCAAGAATCAAACCAGAAAACCTATAGTTGTGAGGCAACAATACTACCACTGCACCATCAAATATGCAAGGAATTAAACATTCAGAAACCTGAAGTCTGAAATTCAAATGCCTGTCAATTTTACTGCGGACAGAACAAAAACAATTTTCAGCAGAGACGCAGGGATTAATACTGCAGACACGTCTTTGTAAAATGGCAGGGCACCAGAGCAAATCCACACAAACACAGGGAGGAGATGCAGACTCCAAACAGAAGCCACCCCAACCAAGAATCAAACCAGAAAACCTATAGCTGTGAGGCAACAATACTACCACTGCACCATCAAATATGCAAGGAATTAAACATTCAGAAACCTGAAGTCTGAAATTCAAATGCCTGTCAATTTTACTGCGGACAGAACAAAAACTATTTTCAGCAGAGACGCAGGGATTAATATTGCAGACACGTCTTTGTAAAGTGGCAGGGCACCAGAGCAAATCCACACAAACACAGGGAGGAGATGCAGACTCCACATAGAAGCCACCCCAACCAAGTATCAAACCAGAAAACCTCTAGCTGTGAGGCAACAATACTACCACTGCACCATCAAATATGCAAGGAAGTAAACATTCAGAAACCTGAAGTCTGAAATTCAAATAAATGCCTGTTAATTTTATTTAACATTTGTTAATCAGGACAGTCTGACTTGGAACAAAAAAACAATTTTCAGCAGAGGCCCAGGAAGAAATAATGCAGACATGTCTTTGTAACATGGGAGGACGACACAAAAGCAAACCCACACAAACACAGGGAGAAGATACAGACCCCACAAAGAAGGAACCCCAGCGAAGAATCAAACCTGAGAACCTGCAGCTGTGAGGCAACAATGCTACTACTACACCATCAAATATCAAGCATTGCAACATTTACAAACCACAGATATTATGAGGAACAGATCAGATCAAATATGTGGCAAAAATCTGCAATTTTTTTACAAATGGTGGTGGGTAGGGAACTCAAGTCTTTAACACCTGCATACAGGGCACAGGGTTCAAGCCTGAGGTATTTCCTACCACACCACCATGAGCACCTGGGGCATACACACACACACACACACACACACACACACACACACACACACCTAATATAAACGAAAAGCAAGTACCACACACACAACTAATATAAACGAAAAGCAAGTACCACACACACAACTAATATAAACGAAACGCAAGTACCACACACACAACTAATATAAACTAAAAGCAAGTACCATACACAACTAATATAACATAAAAGCAAGTACCATAACATACACAATGTATAAAATAAAAGCAAGTACCATACACATCATTGTAAAAGTAAAAAGCACCATACACTTACCTGTCCATTGAAGTTCTCCTTCTCCATAATATCCAGCTAACCCGCGCAATACTCCCAAGACCCGCGAGATCCCTGACATCAAACAAACCTCCCAATGAGAGTCCGAGACTGCCGCTGTTGCAGTCCGGCCCTGAGATATCATCCCAGCGAGTCTGTGCACTTTAAAAATGCACAGATGTCTCCATGTGTTCCCTATGGGTCCTGCCGGACTGCCTGGAGCATGCGCATAGACGCGCAGTAGTCGGGACTACTGCACATGCGCGAAGTCTGCGAAAATTTAAAAAAATATTTTTTTTTCTATTTTTATTTCATTCTGAGGAGGCTGCAGTCCGGCAGACCGATAGCACGGGCCGCCCCTGCACACTTTACAGTCTCTTATCTCTTGTTGTTATTAGTCGTGTGACATTTTGCATACCCCTTCTAATTTCATACAAGCTGTGCTATAATATGTTAACCATGACAACTTCTTTGTTAATTCTTTACCACAAAACAAAAATTTGCTAAAACATGCACATTGATATTTAGATTACATTGTAAGATAAATAACTATGACATTTAGGGTCAGTATTTTACCTCTTAAGAAATTATATATCTAGCCATTGAAAAACGTATTTTTACTTTTTTTTCTTTCGGATGCTATAAGTGTATATTAGTACTTATTGTTTGTCAAATTATTGTATTTATTTTTTTATTTTTAAACAAAAGTTATTGCAATCACATGGATTTCCTGGCATATTAAGGAGCTCTGAAAGGTTTGCTGAATGTCATTTCATCATCTGAGGAGAGGGCCTGCTTTTGCAAGGGATACCACTTTTATTTTTTGAGGATTGGCAGTTTAAAAATAATGACTATGGATGATTTTAAAAGTTGTTTGGAAGTATGCATCAGATGGAGAAATTGAAACTGTAGCTGACAAGTTTTGCAGTGTCTCCCTTGTCTTTTTCTGATTTTTGGGGAACATTCAGCCCTTTGTATAGGAAGTTGATATATCACAGAGTGAAAAAGCAGTGCAAACTCTTCTGAAAGTGGAATTGCACGTGTTTGGGAAGACAGTGTAAACAACATTAAATCATGACTGTTTGTCATGAATGTTTTGATAAAGTATTTGTGTGAAAATACACAGTGATGATTAGAAAGTGTTTTTTAGTTAAATTCTGAAGTTGTTGACACGTCTGGTAGTAAAACATAATAGTAATAGTAATGCAGAATTTAAAAAAATCTTTCTCAGGGAAGTGGCCACACTTCTTATTGTGTTGTATTATTGTTAGCCTGTAATGCTGCATCTCCAGTTTAGTTGTGCTGCTGGTATGAACATAACTACTGCATGGAGCATCCTCTTACTTGTTAGTAACAGTGTTTTATGCTGTCAGATGATTGCAGTGTAATAAAGTCATAGGCTCCATACCTCTCAGCCCTTTAGCTTTCAGAATCATAGCATGACCAGAAATCATATCAAAGGGACCAAAGGCTTATTAACCAAATTTTGTGTATGTTTATATTTTGTGTATGTTTAAATTTTGTGTATGTGTAAATTAATTCCCTGCGGGATGGGGAGCATAATGTGTAAATTTGCCCTCTTGGTGACACTACCCATAGAAGGGATCAATGTGGTGCAGGCTGACAGTGAAATTGGTCAGTGTTCTACTGAGGTTAACAAATTGAAATAAACAAAATACTTACATTAAATACAGTTAATTATAACAATGATCATAATGACAAATCAAGTGCAGAAATTAACATATTGAGCAGTAAATGTAGAAAGTAAAGTACATATCAAATTGCAATAAAACAGTGAAATAGCTTTGACAAATGGGCTATTGTTTTTGTAGTAGGACCACTGTGCTGAATGTTATTGTTTTGCATAATGGCTCTCCTTGCTGCATTCACTACACCTTTTGCTTGTGATGACTGTAAACAGGCTCATTATTCACTGACCTCCATGGAATTAAGTCCATTAGATGGTTGCCAGATTCCTGGAATGCCACAAATCTAACATGACATTTTTCCTTATGCTAAATACACCCACAGGCTCAGCATTAAAATGCAGCACACAACAGTGCCAACAGAAGTCTTCTAAATAATGGATCGGTCTTCATTATTTGATAGAAACAAGGAGTTTCCCCCAGTATTTTAGTGCATCATCATTTGGTTCATAAACTGGTATATCTTACAACTGATATGCTGATAATTCCTTTAGTTTATAATGGTCTACTCTGGTAGTACATGCCTCCAGTTGGCAAGCCAAATGTACAACAGACTTCCAAATGGTCTGGCAGTTGTTGCAGAGGATTAAGACTATGAACCATTAATGGGCTACTTCCTGCGGTATGAGTTTGATTCCCTCAGCCTTCATTTGCCTACTGTGTGACTTTGAGTGAATCAGTTAATCAGTACATTGGGGCAATTGGGAATTTGCACTAGGCTCATTAATGGTCTCCTGGACTGCAATCCTAGTAACTACCTATGAACTTGAAACCTACACCTAGGATCAAGTAATATGGAAGCATTACTGAGTAAGGTGTTTTTTTAAAAGGTTTGGTTAAAACTTCTTTAGTTTATACAAACACTGTAAAATTTCATAGTCTAAATTGCAGATGCTTAAAGAATGTCCCCATGCTCCTTTTAATAATTTTCAGAATGCTCTCGGTTATCTCTTAAAGATAGAAACTGTCTTAAGTATGGGTGCTGCAGCTTCAAACTGTAGCAGCCTGCTAGCATACAGCTGTAGTAATCCTGTAGTATCAGCACATAGCATCACAGTCTGGTTCTGTCTACCTTGCAGCTTTGTATTTTGATTACACAAGACCTCCAATCCATACTTAGGAAAGAGAAAAACAAGTCTCATGTCATGGCTTTCAAGTCTATCAAAATTCAACTATATTTCTGAGGCTCAATTCTCGAATAAAAGAAATAAGACAGGTTGTCCTCATAGCAAGCATGCACTTTGCAATTTTAAATGAACTAATCCTCTGAAAAGGCTATGTTTAATTATACTGAGTGGTTGAATGCTAGTGATAAATGCAAAGTTGTTAGCAGCTCCTATCTTTGTAAGTAGTAACTGAAAAGTAATTTTATATATCTGAAATATGTTTGTCAATGAAAGGCAAAGCCACTTTAGCAGCAAAATTGTGAATCAAGTCTGCTAACTTGTAAATATAGCCAACATTAAGAATATTTGGGTTAGCAATCTCTATTCTACTCATAGGTTCATAGGTTCATAGGTAAATATTAGACTAGCTGCCCTTTGGGCCATTTTAAGCCTAGCCAGTTTCCCTTTTGTGCTCAAAATAACCTAACCCATGTGTTAACAGATTGGCCTTACCTATCCCATGGTCGATAATTAGATATTACTCTTAATGAGAAAAACTGGGATCATACTGTCTTTGAAGGGACACATGTATGGGATAAAGCATTTAGTACATTAGTAATACAAGGGGCAGTCCTGGGCTAAATTTTCTGCTTCCCATCCATAGATCTAGGTTGCACTTGAATATGGATTAGGATGGACTTTGTTTTATGTGGATGGGGAGTCTGTTCTTCAGCAGTGGTATCTTCTGTGAGATATACCTGTCCCTACAAAGCATTCTGCTGATGTTGCAGAAGATCCCTGGATCAAGTATTTCTAATGCTATTTGACTTGCTGATGTGCAGTAAATTCATCAGTAATGGGTCAGAGGATGCCTTGTATGTCAAACACAGGTCACCTCTTAGCAGTCTGAGGGATACCGAGTACAGAGACAGGACTTTGAGTTGGTCCTTGTAGAACATGTTGCTTAGACCTTGTATCCTTTTAGCAAGGTATCTCTGTGGGTGTTTTAGTTGATGCATGTGTCTGGACAGATATATGCCAAAGAGGACATTTTATTCAATGACTAGCCTAATGAGGGCTGAGTAAAGTGGACAATGACATCACCAGATTTAGACACAACCACTTTGTTTATAAGCTGTGCAATATAGAAGAACTTTCTTGCAACAATAGACTCATGTTGGTCAAATGTTAAGTTACTGCCCACATAAGTTTCCAAATCCTGAACAACTAGGTAAACTCTTAGGTATGTATTGTCAATATTGTACTTCATTGGGGTAGATGACTTCCCAAAGGATACAATAAGGCATTTTTTGGCATTTAGTTTAAGTCCATTGTTTTGGCGCCAGTTATTTATTAGAGATAAATCTTCCTGTAGGATGGCTAAGTCATTTGGAGGTTCATTGACTGCTCCAAGCTTGCAACTATCTGCAAATTTAGTGAGCCAAAGCCCTTTAATATTGGCTTTTATTTCAAAAAGTAGATGCCAAACAGGAGAGGTCTCAGCACAGAACCGTGAGGGACTCCACTGGTATCTGGTCACTTTGTGAGGTAACTTTCCCTGTTTTGATTATCTGTGCCCTATCTGTGAACCAGCTGGCAATCCAGCAGGTGACATAGGGGTTTATTCCCAGTTTATTAAGTTTTTTTCTATCCCTGAGTGAGGAACTGTATCAAAAGCTTTGTCCAGGTTGAGGTATGTGGTGTGTACGATTTTGCCTTTATCCATTGCTTTGGGACCCTTTCAAAAAATTCCAGCAGGTTGAATAAGCATGACAAATCCAAACTGAGATGGGCCCAGAGTTTGGAATTTCCCCATGTCCTGACTGATTAATTCCATGACAAGTCTTTCTATGGCTTTGTATATGAAGCTGGTCAGACCTACGGGTCTGTAATTGCCTGGGTCTGTGGAAGGTCCTCCCTTATGCAGATGAATGACTGTAGCTGTTCTCCATTCACTTGTGTGGCAGGTCCTCCCTTGTGCAGATGAATAACTGTAGCTGTTCTCCATTCACTTGGTACAAAGCCTGTATGGAGGCTGAGACTGAACAGTGTTGTTAGGGGTGCAGCTAAATCATGCTTCATGCTATTTAAGATACATCCGGGGATATTGTCATGACCCATCAAGACAGTATTTTTAGCTTTTTATAGCACTTTTAGGACTTGGTCTTGTGTGATAGTTGGTGACAAGCCAGTGTCAGGTATATCTCAAATGACAGATGGAGTCATAAGTTGGGCCGTGGTGTACCTGGCATATTTGACACCTAGAGCAAACTTTTTTTTAACACCCTGTGGAGATTTTTTCTAATACCTCCTCCTTTATGACAATTGTTTTTAATAACAATCATGAAATAAAACAAAACATGGCTAGCAAAGAGCACTAATACAATCTCCAAAACACTCAACCATCTTACAGGAAGGCTTGTCCCAAACAAATAACTAGTGCCAGAATTATGGACTAAAGCTAAATGTAAAAAAAAAAAAAAAAAAAAATATACACACACACACACATATATATATATATATATATATATATATATATATATATATATATATATATATCATCTCCTTTGAAAGCTGAGTATGACATTGGCAACACTCCCCTAAGAGCTGACACAGTAATTTGTTAACTAATGTGGACAGTTGACCTCAAATTCTATTAGAAACAGATCAAGATGAAGCTGGAAACTTAGGGACATTCTGAAAAATCAGGAACAGTTTCAACTTGCTTTTACAAATATAGCAAAGAGAGAGAGTAAAGACTGCAACATATTTCATGCAAATGCTCACTAGTCACACAAGGGTAAACTATAAGTTAAGCAAACAATATGAGAGTAACTTGCAGACCAAAGGCAAATACAAGAACATTATACAAAATTGGGACAGTTTCAAATGTGTTTCCTACAATATTCCAGTTTATTTCACACAAATGCACACTAGCTGTTAATATCTGATTTTAAATGAAGCACTAGTTATTTCATCAACAACACAACTAGTCACCCCTCCCAAGAAAAAATAAGCATAAATATTTCAATTTATTTCTCACAAATACACACTAGCCAGCCCTTAATACCAGACTTTAAGATGAGCAGATAAAGTTGATTAATTCTCATAGCACAGCTAGCTACCCCCACCCCCCAAAAAAATTAATTTCACACATATGCATAATAGCCAGCCTTTAGAATAATATGACAAGGACAAAGTTATTGCCACCACCCAGAAAAAAAACATAAATATTCAGATTTATTCACACAAATGCCTCTTAAGGGTAGAATACAAACCAACAAAGTGAAAAGGACAAGTAATATTTATTCACAGCACAGCTGACCAACTCTCCCTCCCCAAAAATTCAGTTTCACACAAATGCACACTAGCCTGTCTTTAAAATAATATGAAAAGGACAAAGTCACTGCCACCTCCAAAAAAGCATAAATATTCAGATTTATTCACACAAATGCACCTTGAGGATGGAATTTAAACCGCCCAAGTGAAAAGGACAAGTGACATTCATCCACAGCACTGCTGGCCAACCATCCCTCCCAAAAAAGGATACAAATGTTTCAATTTATTATGGCAAATAATAAATTGCCAACCTTAATGGCAGAATTTCAGTTGGGCAAGTTACTTTAATTCACAGCCCAGTTGACTATCCCCCACCCCACCAAAACCAAAAGAGGGCAGAAGAATACAAAGAAAAAAAACGTAAATATCCAATTTCAAAATATTTAAAGAAATGCACATACATACACCTAACCAAACTTTAAAATATTTAAACAAATGCAAAGACACACACACACCAGCCTAGGCACCACCCCCTCTCCCTCTCCAAAAATAAGAAAGCAATTCTGGTTATATTCACATTAAAAAATGCTCACCTTTAATCTCATAGTCCACAATGTCCTGGGTGATCTACTTCCTGGGATTAATCCAGTTTTCCAGGCTCAGTTAAACAAAACCTCTTCCACTACAAAATTCTCTACTGCATTGTGCTACTGTATAACTAGAAAACTAGAAGGCTGCTGTTAATTTTAACAATAATTGTGATTCTCTCCGGTCTTGTCTGTAGTTCCTTTTGTCTCCTTCAAACCTGTACCACTTTTTAACACATGGATACACAGACACATGCAGGAGGAAGAAACAAAGTGTTTAATTCAGATTCAGATCATGGTCCAATGGGGCCCTAGGCAGGGTAGTGGATCTGCCCCCCCCCCCCCCACACACACACACAGCAACCCCTCACCCCACAGCCATTGCAATGTTCCATTACTGTACTTGGCTATTTCTGCCCATTTACCATAAACACTATTCAAACCTCTCAGTGCATACTGTTTCTTCTTTACTTCTACAATAATTACAAATATTAATTTAAAACTTTTATTTCAAATTTTATAGCGCAAACACTGATAGATATTTGCTAACAAAAAAACAAAACAAAAAAAAAAACAGTACAGTCTCCCAATGAAAACAGACTTGGCATTAACAGCAACCTTATCTGCCCTTGAAACTTATGTTCATTGAAACTGCATTGAAACCCACATATAAAGAAAATGCATTTGACCAGAGGCAGATAAGTTTACCTTGGCTGTTTTCAAAGCATACACACACTCTTGCACACATTTTTAGGACCATGCATACATGCATATGTTTGTTGATTCACCTTCCTAATTGTATTAAATTATATTCCTTGTACAATACAGCACCACTTGTTATAGTGTGTTTTATATTTGTAGTTTTGAACATTTTTCCAATAAGCAGTGAAACAAAATATATGACCCATAATGACAAAGTTGCCCATTTCAGAACATGTCCACCATAAAAGGCCACTCAAACTTCTGCATTACACTCCATCAATATCAGTCAATATGCACAGTCTCTGCAGAAGTAAAAGTCATCTGAATAATTCCACATTAAAGAGATCTTTGCTGCTAGCAAATACCTTTATATTTCAGTGTTTCATCTACAAATTCAGTGCCTGCTGCCCTCGAAGAATAAATTACCTATGTTACATTAAAAAAATGGTAAGCTGGTAATATTGCAATAGAAAATGGATAGCAAACTGACATCAGGTTCATAGTTACTAGGCATCTCATCCAAAGGAGGACACACCCAGCACTCCTCCCCCTCCCTGTCAAAGTACAACATGGTATCAGCAATCCAGCTATGGGAGTAGAATCTACAGCCTCCTGCATCAAAAATGAAATATGCTACCTGGTGTGCTATGACCATTTGCTAAACAAAGCAGTTGCACATTGAAAACAGACTTAGTATGAGCAGCAGTAAACTTTTCTTCCCTTGAAGCTCCCAATTCCTTGAATATGCACAGAAACTTAACAATTCCTTGAAAATGCACAAGAACTCAATTTGTTTAGTATTTTGTTAGTTGGCGCAGAGGATTCAGGATCTTGTTTTCTTGAAACTAAGGTACAGGGTTTGAGCCTGAGGAAATTAACTAACCTACCATCCCTAATTAGGGCATTACACACACACGGACACCTTTACCTTTCTAGTCCCTGTCCCAGTAGCAGCAGTGGAAAATTTGTCTTGTATTTCAATTCCACATGTGGAATGTGGAAAAGGAGCAAACAGGGAGCATGCGTTGATGCACGAAGGGATGCACATACACAGAGGGTGTTCTTCAAGGAGAATGTTCTTAAAGGATCCAGCTCTGGATTACTTTAACATGAACATTTTTTTTAAAGGCAAAAAAAAGGCTTCACCCACTTACAGTTTGCACCTGGAGTGGACCACACCCTCTGCCCCCACATTAGTACACCTCTGGAGTTGTGTAAAGTTAAAGATAAATTTATTGGCCTGTAGGTTCACTATAGCTTCAGTCTTAGTGTAGGTAATAGCATTCACAATCAGCTCAGTGCATTGCTGCATTGTGCATTTGAGTTTAAGAATATAACTAAAAATGCCTTGTGATTGTCTTTAGCTTGGTTGCTATTTTAGCCTTAATTTTGGCTTTGGTGGATTTTATTAAGCTCCTGATATGTTTATTTCAGTGACAAGGGCTCCACCATTCTGGGAGTTACCCTTGCTTTTGGACAAAATTATGTTCCTGTTATTATAAAGCTTGGTGATATTATAGTTCCACCACGTTTGTTTCTGGTGTTTGCCTTGCATACTTGTTCCTGCAGGGTACAGCTGCATCTGTATAGCTGTTTACATGCTGTTATAATGTAGTTGTGTACATTTCTGTGTATGCACTTGAGTTAACTGGGATTGGTGGGGATTTGAATCTTGCCTGTGTATTATTTATAAGTAGGTAATTTGTCTGAAAGTTATATGTAAAGGTAAAAAATAAAAAATAAAATAACTCTGTTCCCACTCGTGGATAATTACACCAGCACTACGACAATTACGAACTTCTTCTTTAACTTTGTTTTAAAGAACCATTTATTGAAAACAATTAAAAAACATTCGGTTAAGCGCTTTCATCGATTCAGACTTCATCAGAACAGTGCTATAAAATTAAAACAATTCATTTATACTTTCTTACTCAATCACATGATGGTCTCCATTACTGTCTTAAAGTGCTAGTGCTTTTCATAAATATATTTTATGTAAAATAATTAAACAACATAACTTAATCCTTTCCATCTGATTAATTGTACTAAAATGCATAAAATTGTGAAGGTTTTATAAATTTAAATACATTGTTAAAACATTAAAAACATTAAAAAACCCATTATTACTACATTTATGTGTGAGCTTCCAAGATAGGTTTGATTGACAAGTATTCATTTATTCCAGGGGGAACAGAAGCATTTAATTTAATTTGCCAAATAATTTCTTTTTCCCCCACTGTTTTCTTAATATTTCCTCCCCTGGGATTGACTTTAACCAATTCTAATATTCCAAAATGAAAACCTGAACATTCCTGGTTTTCATACAAATGTCTCCACAGTGCATTCCTGTCATCCTTCTTTTGTATACTATAAAGATGTTCATAAATTCTATTTCTCAGGCATCTGGTAGTCTTTCCAACATAAAATACTGAACATTTTGTACACTTAGCTAGATATACCAGGTGCCTGGATCTACAGTTGCCCTTTTGAAACCATACTTTGGTTTTATTAATGTCATTTAATACAATACAAGGGGCTGTTATAATATATTGGCACTGCTTACATGTCCCACATTTTTGGGTACCTTTAGTGGTAACATTTTTAGGTTTGATTTTCCTTTCCAATAATTTCTTCATGTTGTTTCCATTCTTAAACACACATAATGGTTTCTCTCCTACTAATTTTGAAATTTCCCCATCTATCTTAGTAATATTCCAATGCTTGTCAAGTATTTTCTTAATTTCTCCACTATGTTTGCTATATTCTAGTATACAAGCGCTACTATATTCATCTCCAGTGTTCTTTGTGTCCAAAATCACTTCAGTTTCTAACATTGGACTAGTGTGATTTGGTTGAAAGTCCTCATTTCCCAATAATGACTTATATTTTTTTCCCCATTCTCTTAACACATATTTTGTTACATCACTCACCAAGTCGTAAGGGTATCCCCTATCTGTGAAGTAGTCACCTATCTTTTTTAATTCGTTCACTAGGTCCTTCCTTACGGATGTCATCCTGGCCGCCCTAATACACTGGCCCTTAACTATATTCCTTTTCTGTACTATAGGGTGACTACTTTGATAATCCAGATAGGAATTGCTGAATGTCAGTTTCCTATAAATATTAGATTTAAATCTCCCTTCCTCAAGTGATATCCTGGTGTCCAAGAAGGGAATTGAACTTTGATCTTGACTGAAGGTGAATTGTATTACTTCACTACATGTATTCAAATAAATCTTAAACTTTTCTAGTTCTGATTCATTACCATTCCATGTGATAAAAATGTCGTCTAAAAAACGAAAATAGCATCCTAAAAATGAGGACCACTCAGAGTTCAAAATAAATTCTTCTTCCCAACTTGTCAAAAACAGGTTGGCGAACATGGGGGCACATGCAGCCCCCATCGCCACACCTTTCTTTTGTCTATAGTACTCCCCTTCAAACATTATGTAATTGTGGGATAATACTATATCCATGAACTCCATAAGTATTAAAGTTCTTTCCCAAGAAGTACCACTTTTCTTCATAATACTGTCCTGAAACCTTAACATTCCTTCTTCCTTTGGAATGCTAGAAAAAAGGTCTACTACATCTATAGTAACCAACCATTCTGCTTTCTGGGCTATTTCAGGCTTTAACCTTTTCAAAAAATCCCATGAATCTATTATTATTTGTGGAATATTCTTGTAAATAGACTTAAGCCATTTATCTATCACTTTTCCAAATGGAAAAGTTTTGGAATTACTTCCAGATATGATAGGCCTAAAGGGGGGGTTAATGGGGTCTTTATGAACCTTCGGTATCCCTATAATGGTTCCTATTATTGGGTATTCTACTTTCAAAAACTTGTATAGTTCCCCATCAATCCTGTCCTCTAATAAGAGGTCTTCCAATATCAAGTCAACTTTGTGATATCCAATATTTACTTCATTTAATGAAATAGCTTCATAATTACCAGAGTTAGTTAATATATCATTCATTTTACCTATATATTCCTCTTTGTCATAAAGCACTGCCCCCCCTCCCTTGTCAGGTTTCATTATTCTTAATGAATGGTCAGCTTGCATTTCATGTAATATAATTTAGTATATAATGTAATAGTTGTAAATTTAATTTCCTTACAAACTTTTTAACCTCTACTATATAGTCCATTTAGGGATAAATATGGGTCAAGGGAAGAAGGATATAATAGAAGGAATGTTAAAGGTACATATCGAGGGCGAGTTTTCAGCAATAATAATTTTTTAGGGGAAGAATGGGAATGGGACAGAACAGACCCAACAGGGACAGGAGACAGATGGGAAAAAGTGAATTACAACAGGAGAAGACAGTAAATGGAACAGTAAACAACAAGGAAGATGGTATAGTAAAACGTAATGAAATAATTAGCAAAAGGAATGATTTTCACATTTACAATTATACTAACATAGAATTAAAAAAACAGCATTTTTCTTTATTATCAAAAGGAATGAAGTTTATTCCGGATGATAAGTTTAATGTAGTGGACTATATAGTAGAGGTTAAAAAGTTTGTAAGGAAATTAAATTTACAACTATTTTTTAAAGACAAACTATATACAAAGACCCATGAATTCAGAATAATGAGCTCTTTTACACCCCCTTTGAACAATTTACTAGCCACTTATGAAAAAATGGTAGTGGAGGAAATTTATGAATACGGACGAAAAAGGAGTTCAAAGAAGCTAGGTTGGAACCTAAGCAAAGAGGAAGCAGGTATATTACATGAAATGCAAGCTGACCATTCATTAAGAATAATGAAACCTGACAAAGGAGGGGGGGCAGTGCTTTATGACAAAGAGGAATATATAGGTAAAATGAATGATATATTAACTAACTCTGGTAATTATGAAGCTATTTCATTAAATGAAGTAAATATTGGATATCACAAAGTTGACTTGATATTGGAAGACCTCTTATTAGAGGACAGGATTGATGGGGAACTATACAAGTTTTTGAAAGTAGAATACCCAATAATAGGAACCATTATAGGGATACCGAAGTTTCATAAAGACCCCATTAACCCCCCCTTTAGGCCTATCATATCTGGAAGTAATTCCAAAACTTTTCCATTTGGAAAAGTGATAGACAAATGGCTTAAGTCTATTTACAAGAATATTCCACAAATAATAATAGATTCATGGGATTTTTTGAAAAGGTTAAAGCCTGAAATAGCCCAGAAAGCAGAATGGTTGGTTACTATAGATGTAGTAGACCTTTTTTCTAGCATTCCAAAGGAAGAAGGAATGTTAAGGTTTCAGGACAGTATTATGAAGAAAAGTGGTACTTCTTGGGAAAGAACTTTAATACTTATGGAGTTCATGGATATAGTATTATCCCACAATTACATAATGTTTGAAGGGGAGTACTATAGACAAAAGAAAGGTGTGGCGATGGGGGCTGCATGTGCCCCCATGTTCGCCAACCTGTTTTTGACAAGTTGGGAAGAAGAATTTATTTTGAACTCTGAGTGGTCCTCATTTTTAGGATGTTATTTTCGTTTTTTAGATGACATTTTTATCACATGGAATGGTAACGAATCAGAACTAGAAAAGTTTAAGATTTATTTGAATACGTGTAGTGAAGTAATAAAATTCACCTTCAGTCAAAATCAAAGTTCAATTCCCTTCTTGGACACCAGGATATCACTTGAGGAAGGGAGATTTAAATCTAATATTTATAGGAAAATGACATTCAGCAATTCCTATCTGGATTATCAAAGTAGTCACCCTATAGTACAGAAAAGGAATATAGTTAAGGGCCAGTGTATTAGGGCGGCCAGGATGACATCCGTAAGGAAGGACCTAGTGAACGAATTAAAAAAGATAGGTGACTACTTCACAGATAGGGGATACCCTTACGACTTGGTGAGTGATGTAACAAAATATGTGTTAAGAGAATGGGGAAAAAAATATAAGCCATTATTGGGAAATGAGGACTTACAACCAAATCACACTAGTCCAATGTTAGAAACTGAAGTGATTTTGGATACAAAGAACACTGGAGACGAATATAGTAGAGCTTGTATACTAGAATATAGCAAACATAGTGGAGAAATTAAGAAAATACTTGACAAGCATTGGAATATTACTAAGATAGATGGGGAAATTTCAAAATTAGTAGGAGAGAAACCACTATGTGTGTTTAAGAATGGAAACAACATGAAGAAATTATTGGAAAGGAAAATCAAACCTAAAAATGTTACCACTAAAGGTACCCAAAAATGTGGGACATGTAAGCAGTGCCAATATATTATAACAGCCCCTTGTATTGTATTAAATGACATTAATAAAACCAAAGTATGGTTTCAAAAAGGCAACTGTAGATCCAGGCACCTGGTATATCTAGCTAAGTGTACAAAATGTTCAGTATTTTATGTTGGAAAGACTACCAGATGCCTGAGAAATAGAATTTATGAACATCTTTATAGTATACAAAAGAAGGATGACAGGAATGCACTGTGGAGACATTTGTATGAAAACCAGGAATGTTCAGGTTTTCATTTTGGAATATTAGAATTGGTTAAAGTCAATCCCAGGGGAGGAAATATTAAGAAAACAGTGGGGAAAAAGAAATTATTTGGCAAATTAAATTAAATGCTTCTGTTCC
This sequence comes from Protopterus annectens, assembly GCF_019279795.1. Lineage (NCBI taxonomy): Eukaryota > Metazoa > Chordata > Ceratodontiformes > Protopteridae > Protopterus > Protopterus annectens. The sequence continues at coordinate 511,367,428 of NC_056726.1, read as the reverse complement.
CCCTGGAATAAATGAATACTTGTCAATCAAACCTATCTTGGAAGCTCACACATAAATGTAGTAATAATGGGTTTTTTAATGTTTTTAATGTTTTAACAATGTATTTAAATTTATAAAACCTTCACAATTTTATGCATTTTAGTACAATTAATCAGATGGAAAGGATTAAGTTATGTTGTTTAATTATTTTACATAAAATATATTTATGAAAAGCACTAGCACTTTAAGACAGTAATGGAGACCATCATGTGATTGAGTAAGAAAGTATAAATGAATTGTTTTAATTTTATAGCACTGTTCTGATGAAGTCTGAATTGATGAAAGCGCTTAACCAAATGTTTTTTAATTGTTTTCAATAAATGGTTCTTTAAAACAAAGTTAAAGAAGAAGTTCGTAATTGTCGTAGTGCTGGTGTAATTATCCACGAGTGGGAACAGAGTTATTTTATTTTTTATTTTTTACTTGTTGGACTGTTTCTACAATATGTAAAGGTACCTTGGGTCAAAGGGATCTCTGGATTCAGTTTTATTTCAAAGAAAACTGCATTATGGTCAGTTCTAATAAGTGATGAAGATATGCAAAGGATGGTACAAGATGCTGCTATATTATTACGGACAAGATCCGAGATGTTATTCCCCCTAGTTGGTACTGTGACTAATTGTTCCAGGGCATTTGTAATGACAAAGTCCAGGAATATCTGTGCTTGTGCACTAGTGGTGGTGGTGTAGGTTTCCAAGTCTATAGTTGGTTAGTTTAGATCACCTAGGAAAATTATATTAGGTTTAATAGTGAGTGATTCTAGTTGCTGTAGATTGGGATTGTGGCTTTCTTGGTTCATGTAGGGAGTTGTATAGCTAGTTAATATATAGTACAGGACCTTTCTGATGGTTATATCATCATGCATCATGCTGCTTTACCAACCTTGATGTGAGCCTCTTCTTGATGTACACTGAGACACCTCCATCTTTTTTCCCCTCCTTTACAGTAGCTGGTGTAAATGTGTGGAAGGTGTTAAAGGCATGCACAGCAGGAGTGCTTTCCGTTATTTTAAACCAGGTCTCAGTCACTACATAGACATCAATGACTTCCAGGATGAGAAGGGCTTGTAGGGAGTACACACAACTGAATTGTTTGTTCCTATTATAGATGTTGCATTGTCACAAAAAAAAAAAAAAAAAAGCAACTGGAATACCATGAGAAATGTTAAAGGTTTGTATTATATGCTTGAGTCATGAGCACGTATTCTGTCCATTTCCAGAAGTACACTATGGCAGATCAAGAATTGTTATAATTTATTTATACCCCAACAAAGTAATCACCAAATTTTCAGAATCAAAGTATGTACTTTGACCTATCTAAATGCAGAAATTAGTTGCATACACATGGAAGCAGCTTCTTGCTGATACTTGTTTCTCAGCAGATCTCTTAGTATAAGTGATGCCTTTGTAACACCATGTGACATTGTTATTACTACCTTCTGGACTAAACAGTATTTTTTGTGTATTTTAAGACATGATCAGCTGCAGCCAAGGGTTAGATATGCTATGGTTCCTTCTGGACAACGGCTATATCTGGTTCAATAACTTTAGCCTAACCTATGATGGAAAAATTCAATCACTTCCCTTCCTTCACCTGGCTTGTTTTCCTTTATCAAGATGCTTTCTTTGTTCTGTTCCAGTATTGTTGTGGATCTGAACATCACCCCATAATGATCTTAAAATCACAGATGCAGATTACAGAATGTATATACTGGCTGCACATTACTCTCTTACCCAGTCATAGGATAGAACTCTGGTAAAATCTCTATCTTCATTTATTTCTGCTTTGATGTATGCGAACATATGCTTTCCCCTTCAGTATCAAACAGTTTGAAGCAACAGATGCTGTGAAAAGCATAAAATGTTTTAGGTGGCAAAGCTTCAGGTTAGTCATACTATCAGTGGTGGCTGGCTCAAAGTAAGGGGGAGTGCTGCAGGAACCAACTGAATTAGTGGAGCTAACTGGAATGGGATGAGTCTCTATTACAGAAGGTCAGTGACCATTACCTGTAGTCAAATAACAGATGTGGTTCTCACTTTCATCCACAGACTGCAAAAGTATGTACCCACCCATTGTAGCCATCTTACTAACTATATATGTCAGATGTTTGACTTGCCATCAACAAGGCCAGCCTTAAGTGAAATGGAGCATAGATAAAGAACTCTTACATATTAGTCTCGTCTGCACTTCTCCAGTGTTCCTCTCATGTTTTTCAATTCATCATTGCCCCAAATCCTCCAGATAGATTACTTCTTTCTTACCTTTTCATATTTTATCTTTCTTTTTATCTACCCCCAATGCTTTTAACAAAGCTCAGCTGGCCAAGACTCTGACTGAATTATGCAAGGGGCTCTTGTGGCCAATAGGCCTCCAGAAATCAGAGGGTACTAGATTTTCTGATGAGCATCTCAGAGCTTTTTTACAACCTTTTTTTTAGGATAGCCTAAACACTAGGATATATAAATCCTGTCCTTGAACAGTGTCTGCCTTTCTTCCCCTGTAAAACAAGATAGTTACCTTCTATGTTCACCTCAAAACCATCATTCTTCGACAAGGAGAAGGAGATACCCATCTAGACATAATAGTGGGAAACATTTTGGTAGGCACTGGAAGCATGATGATGGAACACAAGGGAGCCTGGCCACACACACTGCTGACCAGAGAGATGTGGAAGGAGACAAGATGCAGGATTTTCACCAGGGCCACCAAGAACCTAGACCCAACTTAGGTCCACATACCACCAACACAAGGCAACAGGACATGAGGAAAACAGCACAGAGGAAAAAGCCTACGAACCAGAACACCAGATGCCAACAGGAGTCACACAATGGAGCAGCCCTTCACCCCAACTCAGAGGTCTCCACAGTGGCACCAGCAACAGAGGAACTGGTCCTGGAAAGGAGCCAGGGAGCTGAGGGATTTGGAGAGATTGACACAACAGAAGGGACATACCAGAACCAGCAATAAAAAAGGAATAAAATCTGGAAACACTCAATGAAACCACTGAGTCAGCTGGAGCAATAAATCTTAGGGAAAGCTTTGACTTTTATACCTTTTAACAGAAATATCTTGGTGGAAACACTGACAGATGTTAAACAATATGTGGGGAAACTGAATCTCAAAGTATTTTTCAATGCAAAGATAAGGATGGAAGCAACACTGATAGAAATGACAATAGCACAAAATGGAAAAAGCTCAGTGACTTTTACCCCCTGTAGACTCCACCCTGAGTTTGTATGACAGCAAATGTGAGGCTGATATCCAGAGGGCCTCGACAAACCACCTAGGAAGAAGTTATACAACATTAGCAAAGAGGAACTGGCTACTCTAAAAAATCTGAGCAGAGATAAGACTCACAGGATTGTGAAGGTAGATAAGGAGGAGGCATCTTAGTTATAGATACAGCTGCTTATACTGCAAGATTGAGGCCATGCTTGACAATAACAGGTTTTACAGTAAGTGTGATTTTGACACTGTGAATGTTGCTTATAACAATTTGAGAGATCATCTAAGAATGCTACATGAGAATAGTTTAGTAGATGCCTAGCTTTTGACTTTTGGTTCAACTGTCACCCAAAAATACCAAGCATCTTTGGGATCCTCAAACCCCATAAGAATATCTCTGATCCTCCCTACAGACCAGTAGTGAAAAGTGGTGGTACCATAAATGAGACGATGTCCATCTACCTTGATGCCCTGATAAAACCAATGGCAGAGGCAACAACTCTTTTATTTTAGACTCTTTGGATTTTCTTGGTAAAATTAGAGATATTCCAGTTAGCAGTTCTACTATCCTACCACAATAGATGTGGAAGCACTTTATATAGTATATCACTGTATATGAAAGGGGCAGGAATATATTACCAGGAGATACAGAAGTTCTAGGAAGCTTATTGGACCTAACCCTCAGGAACAACTACTTCATTTTCAACAACAAGCTTTATAAGCAGACTACTGGAATAGCTATGGGGGCATCCATGGCCGCAAGCTCGGCCAATGTGGCTTTGGGAAAATGGGAGGATGAGGCAGTATATCAAAGCACTTATTTTGCATCGATGAAATGCTATCTCCACTTTACCGATGACATATCTGAAAAGGGGACAAAGTCACACTGAATGACTCTTACAACCATATCAGTAATTCTACTAGCTTCCTGAAATTTACTATCTGTCACAGCACCATGGTCAACCTTTTAGACATAACCATATCCAAGGACAATGAGAACAAATGTTTCTCTAACAACTTGCTCAGAAAACTAACCAGGGTTAATATGCTGCTGCACAGGAAAAGCATGCATCCCCAGATCACAAAGAGAAATGTTATAAAATCTCAGGGGATGAGAATTGCACATCTCCAAAGAGCTTAGAGATTTTATCACAAATCTAATCAGCCTACTTCAAGATTGCCTGGCTAGGGGCTACAGCAATAGATTACTAAATTCCATCCTCAATTCCATCAGAACTTTAAAAGGGGCCGAAGATCCCATTTTGAGGGACTCCCCTGGGAAACTACTAGGGTTCAGCAGAAACCAGCACCAGGATCCACAGGAGGAAAAAAGAAAAAGAAGCATGGCACTCACTTTTACAGTAGATTATAAAACAATTTGCAAGATCATGACTGACAACTGGGTCATGATTACAGACAGTAAACAACTGGAAAAACTTCTAGGACATCATCTTTGTTTTGTACTTAAGAGAGGCGGGAACATTAGGGACTAGGTAAAGTGCAAACTCAGACCAGAGGAGGACAACAGAGGAACTTACCCTGTCATCCCCTTTTTGCACTTACTGCAAATACATGAGCATCAAGGACTACTTCTTCTGTCCAGTACTCAGGAGAAAAATGAACAGCACTTTCTCTGGTGATTGCAACACTGCTTTTGTGATATACCATGTGCAATGTAATGGCTGCAGTTGTTTTTACATAGGGAAAACTGTGAACAAATTCAAAATCAGAGTAGCGCACCACCTGTCTGACATCAGACTCCAGATCCTCAAAAAACAACTAGCGAAGCACTGCTGTGATTTCCCAGATCATGCAGGTGTCCACTTCTACATCCTAGACAAGCTCAGGATGGGTCCACTTGAAGGAAACAAAAATGTGATCCTTGAAAACATGGAGTTAAGCTCGCAGATCAAGCTGGATGCCCACCACCACCCTGGTTTAAACTCAATAATTTCCATTAAAAGTGTACTTGCACTCAGGAAACTAAACCATAAATTATGCAGCTAAAACACCTAACCCAGGATTGGGACATAAACTGTTAATTAATCCCAATTGCTGTTGTTAATATGAAAAAAGTCAATCAAATAATTACATTTGTAAATCGCTGCATCTACATTAGCATGGTTTATCTGATGAGCTAGTGACATGGAAAACAAGCCATGTTATTTTTGTTGTTGTTCTGTAATCTCTAGATGTATACAAATCTAAAAAGGAACTGGCATGGGTTTGAACGTTTTTTTTTTACCTTGTGATGTGTGCACAAACTAAACAACAATTTTCAGTTATTTGAAATGTTTTTTTTTTTTTTTCTACTACTGATTTGGGACTTGGGTTTTCCTCTTGGTGCTAAGAGTAAGAAAAGGTGGCCAAACTCTAGCCTCTCAGTTTTATTGACAGCCCACTCCCATACTGATTATATCAGCCTCTTACATAGGTTCATAGGTTCATAGGTTCATACTAGGCTATCTGCCCGAGGGCATTTACAAGCCTAGCCCATAGTTTTGTGGCTTACGCCACCCCTTTAGTATGGGGAACTATACCCATTATTTTGCTGTGCCTCTGTTGAGCAGTGACACTGAGGTAATCCCTGGGGTATATCTGTGATCTCCCATCCATTGGTCAAGATTTCTCTTGAACAAGGCCAGCGAGGTGCTCTGCCTCACATATACCGGGATTTTATTCCACAGCATAGGGAGTCATCTAACCTCACCTGGGGCCCATGGCACCACCCCCTCTCTCAGGAGATTGGTTAACTGCCCATCTCCCTGATACTGTCCAGTTTCCAGCCCTTTATCTAGCCAGACACAGAGCTACTTAGCCCTCTTTTGCAGTAACTTTACCACCTGGAACCTGATGAGAAGGAGAATGTGAACAGAAAAGCCCTGACTTCACCACCTAGAACCCAGAGAGAGGAAGAATCTGAATAGAAGAGCCCTCATGTAACTCCTAGACTCAGTAAGGAGATTGGCAGTGAAGATCCCAGACTGGAGTACCATAAACCATGCTCTGGGACTAAGATCATTCCACTCTCACTGCAGCTACCACTAGCAACCAGGTATAGATACTGTAACCACTGAGCCTGCATAGAACAACATTTCTATAATCTGCAGTCCAATTAAAATTGTTGTTCCAGGGTGTCTTTACACCATAAACACAATTTGCCTATGCTCAAAGAATATCTGAGATTCTTAAGCTTATTAAACATTTTTGTATACTCTGCAGTTCACCATTTGGTGGATTTTTATTCCATGGACACAAAAAGCCTACATAAAGGGTTCTGTGGTCTCAAACTTTACTTACGTTTTACTTTTCCTCCTACATCCATGAGCTCTGTAAAAATGAGCACTGTAACTTGTTTTCCACTATATGCTAATTCTCTGGATGCATGTATTGTTCAAAAATGGGAATCACCTAGTCTAGATTTAAGTGACTATCTCCTCTGCATATAAAAAGGTCTGTCTTCATCAAGTGGAAGAAGAATGGGGACTGGTCATGTTAATCATGTGTATTAGGCTCTTATAAGCAGGCACTGTAAACATTTTTTGCATTAGAAGAGAATATTAGCTTTTCACATTGTATGTCAGGAGACAATGAGCCCATAAAAGTAGGCACAGCCTCTCATATTACATATGATAGACTGGAAAAAAGTTCTGTAATAAAGCTTTCATACTTGGCTCCAAGGCATATGAGCCCCACTAATGCAGACACGGCCTCTCATTTTACATGTGTTACAAAACCGAATAATAAAGACTGGTGATAGCCTCATGAAAGCAGGCATTTTCAATCATCAAAGAGTAAACCACTCTATTAGATGAACCTGATGAAGCTGTGGTGAAAGTGTTTTCTTAAATATAGTTCTATAGTTGTAGCTCATATTGTGTTGTCATGTTAAAAAAATAAAAATAAAACCTTTTAACTAGGAATTAGGTTCCACAGGCTGCTGAGCTGGTAAACTCTCACAGTTTTTTCATGAATATTCAAATAAGGGACTAACTTCTGAGCTTTGGGATTGGCTTCTTGTTTTTCCATCTCCCAGATTTTCCTCCAATCAGCTCCCATGGAACTTCCCACAATTGTCTGCAAATGCCTTTAAATAACTGACCTGTTGAATGTAATGTATTAAAACAAGAACACTCATCCATCTACCTACTTAACTGAATTAACTATTGGACCTAATTGGGCCTAGCAGACAGCCCTTATGTATGGACCTGATCACTGGACCTGAGATATAGGTCACATCACACATGTGAACATATTTAGATGTCATGTATGTGATTCACTGGTCTACCCACTTGGTGATATAGGTGTATATGGCCACATCTGACAGTGCTAAGTGAACACCTCAGTGTGGAATGTGGATTTTTGTCAAATACCTTGGGCTTGTCAAGTTCAAAAGTATGATAGTGTTGCTGTCATGCATGCCCTCGATGATCTCTTTGAGGACATCTAACAGATGTAACAGACATGATGTAGCATTAACAATTCACACAGCTCTGTTGCACACAATTGGGATATCACCAGTGTCCATTTTGAAAAGGTCCATGATGACATGTTGGTCTACCTCACAGATGAGGAGAGTCAGGATGTGTCTATACATGCATGCATCGGGTGCTGTACCCCCAACTCACACAGATGCATGTTGATAACACTCTTCTACAGCAACTTAGTCTATGTGGAGGGTGCATTGAAGTGTGTATTAAACCATGTCAGGAAGGTATATGTGATGAGTCATGTGATAGGCAAGCTGTGATGTTGTCATAGCCCATCGAGTCTGTGTGACAGGCCTGGATGTAGATAAGACAGTGCATGCTGGCTATCCTCAAATGGTATAGGGTTTGAACACAATGCCCCAAGCAAGGATCATTGAGAAAGTCTCTCAGCTTGGGATTAAACCTCATGTCTATAGATGGGTAACCAATTGGCTCACTGATAGAACACATACTGTGAAAGTTGGTGAATCAACTTGCACCACTAGAGCTGTCACCACTGGTGTACTCCAGGAATCTGTGCTTCACCCTTTACTGTTTGGAATTTATTTCTTGACAGTTCAGACTAAAGTATGTGGCCTTTGGCTTACCACATTTGCTAATTCTTGCATACTGGGTGCACCTGAGTCCACCTATGATGATAACATACCACAGGAGGGGCAAACACAGACAAATGATTGGTGGCAAAGCCACACAGTCTACAAATAAATGCAGAAATGTGTCTTTGTTTTGTCCTTCTGAAAAGTGGAATGCCATGATATTTACATCATTGACAACAGTCCTGTTATGCTGAAGCCCAGTGATGCAAGCACTGGGAACATATGTAGATAGCAATCTGAAAATAAAATTGCCAAAGATTCCAAAGACAACCCCAAGGCATTCTATAACTATGTCAAAAATCTAAATGGCAATGCTCAGATCTGCTCTGAGCTAAAACAGAATGGCATTAAATATACTGATCCCAAGGATCTTGCCAATAACCTGGCAGATCGATTTAGTGCCAACTTCATCCCCTAAATGGCCCATCTCAATACTGGAAGATTGCCAAATTCTGGTTATAACGGCTGCACAGGTAAAAACCACACTCTCCAAAGCCAAGACAGGTGGGAGGTTGGCCTAAGGGTGGGAGATTGGCCTAATGGTTAAGGTGTTTACCTTACAGACACAAGGTGCAGGGTTTGATTCTCACATGGGGTAACTGGCTAGGCTTAAAAGGGCCTGACAGGGCAAGGTAGCCTAGTACTAACCTATGAACCTAAGAACACAGCATCCATGGGACCAGACAACATCCCAGGCTGCATTCTACACTAACTACAGAACGAACGGGCACCCCACCTAAGTACCATGTTCAACCATAGCCTCACCTCAGGCTTTTTGCCCACTGAATGGCGCAGAGCGACAGTTATCCCACTCCACAAGGGGGGAGCCACCACTGACCCTGCGAACTACCGCCCCATTAGCCTGACAAGCCTGGTCTGCAAGGCCATGGAATGTATCATAATTGAACTTATAAACAAAGACATTGGTAATCTCCAAACTCTGGAACGCACCCAGTTTGGGTTTGTAAAAGGCAGATCATGTCTCCTAAACCTGATAGACTTCTTTGAAGCAGTCACCAAAGCTGTAGAAGAGGGTAAGGTGGTTCACACAGCCTATCTAGATCTTGCCAAGGCTTTCGACACCATCCCCCACTCTGGAATTATAGATAAACTCACTAAACTAGGTATAAATCCCTGTGTCACAAGATGGGTTGCCAACTGGCTCACTGACATAACCCACACTGTGAAAGTAGCAGACTCCAAATCCGACTTCAGACCAGTGACAAGTGGAGTACCACAGGGTTCAGTCCTGGGTCCTCTCCTATTTGGTATCTACTTCTCTGAAGTACAGGCTAACACAGAAGGTCTTTGGCTAATGAAGTTTGCAGATGACTGCAAACTAGGAGCCATAATCGAAACTCCTAATGATGTGGACATCCTACAAAAGGGCCTCACTGAGACAGATGCCTGGTGTCAAAGCCATGGCCTCAAGCTCAATGCCAAAAAGTGCATTGTCATCCCCTTTGGTAAAAACTTTGTACCCATGAACTACAACATAGGTGGTAGACTACTTAACACCAAAAGTGTGATAAGAGACCTTGGGACACAGGTGGACAGTAGTCTCTCCTTTGATAATCACATCACCACAGTAGTCAGGAAATCCTTCTACGTGGCACACCTCATCACAAAAGGTTTCTCATCCAGAAAAAAAGCGGTCATTGTTCCCCTCTACTCATCACTCATTAGACCCTTTATAGAGTACAACACTCCTTTTGGTATGTACCTCACAAGACACCTACAACAACTGGAAAGGCCACAGAAATACCTCACAAAGAGGATTACCAGCCTTAAACAGATGCCCTACACAGACCGTCTCAAAAAACTCCAGCTTTACTCCGTCGCATATCACCTACTCAGAGGTGATCTCTGCCTAACATACAAAGCTATGTCAAGCCCAGAGCTGTTGGATATGCTCCACTTAAAGAAGTCCCAATCCCTCTGAGCTACATGCTCTAGGGACCTAAACTTTGTCACTACAATAAACAGAACATGCCGGAGGGATAGATTCCTATCCCAGAGACTTCTCATACTCTGGAATAAACTACCTATCTATATCAAACAAAGCTCCTCATTAGTACTCTTCAAGAAAAATCTTGATGATTGGATGGGAAACAAGAAATTCACCCCGGGGATCACTTCTGTGGCTCTGCTCGACAGTGGCACAGGAAAATAATTTTCTTGGGTGGCAAAAGCCAGGGTACCTTTTTGGCTGGGCTTGTATAGGCCCTAGGGCCGATAGCCTAGTACCTAACTATGAATCTATGAACCTATGAAACACACATAAATACACAAAAACATACTCTGAGACCCTAAATAAAAATCTTCAAAAGTAACAAAGACCTCCAAAGCAGACATCCAAGCAACCTCCACCCCCCAACACAAACCATGAAACACATACTTCACAAAATCAGTGTGCCACACAATCACAGCCCTCAAGGCAAAATAGCATACCCAACATACTAGTAATAGGTGACTCTATAGTCAGGCACACTGACGTCCCACTCACTAGGCTGAATATGGAGAAAGTTACTGTTAGTTGCCTGTCGGGTGGCAGGAACCGCCACATAATACAAGCACTCAGGTCACTCCAGAACAAGTACAAATATGACTCTGTCATTGTCCATGTTGGTGTGAATGACCTGAGCCGTACCTCCCTGGACTACATGAAAAGAGACATGGAAGAGCTCTCTGATCACGTAGCCCAGGCCAGTATGACCATGACCCTGAGTAGCATCCTGCCCTCCCCAAGAATGATATCATGGTATAAAGAAAAAATTATCAATTTCAACAATTGGCTAAATTTCTGGTGTCATTCAAAGGGGATCCAGTGTCTATCCATCTGGGATGACATGCTCAACAAGCCACGCTGCTTCACTAGAGACGGCTTGCACCTGTCACCCTTAGGCTTTCAAATACTGGCCAAGGCTCTTGCCACCCCCATAGTGCCTTTTTTAGGAAATTCTCAAAAGATAAACCCACAGCCATAAATAGCACAAGTAACAGAAAACTGAGGGTAATGCTATTCAATGCCAGAAGTCTAAACCTCAAAATGCACACACTCGAGGCACTCCTCAGTATGGAGACAATTGATATATGTGCAGTAACAGAAACCTGGTTTAAGGCTCCAGAGAGCACCCCAGCACTACCAGGCTACAACTCATACCATACATTTCGGCCACAGAACCCAGACTGAAATACAGAAGGCAGGGGCATATCCATATTCATCAAGGATACCCACACCTCCAGGTTAGTGGCACAGCACAATGCTTGACAGATCATCCACGTACAACTAACCAGGGGCAAAACTGCAATTCAAATTGTAGCTTGCTACAGATCACCCACCATGTCCCAGGACCCCCATTCCGTATTTCTGGAAACACTGGGAAACATAAAGGTCCTACCAAACACCCTAATATTGGGTGATTTCAATTACCCAAACATTAACTGGGATAACTACTCAAGTACTAACTCCCTTGCCCAACATTTCCTAGAATTTATAAACTCAAATGCCGTGGATCAACTGGTCAACACTCCCACCAGAATTGATAACATATTGGACCTGGTCATCCCCAACATGGGCGACCGGTGTTCCACACCGGAGGTCAACCCCTTGCTGGTTAGATCTGACCATAAACAAATCACTTTGGATATCCACATTCCACCCCCACCCCCGGACAAGGAAACCACAGTGAAAAACTGTTCAAAAGCAAACTTCACGTTACTTAAGACCGAGGTTGAAAGTTTCAAAGCCCCCATGCTAAAGGATAATGCTGTCCAAGCTGCAAATTCCTTTACTAATGCATTCTACTGGCACCTACAAGAATGCATGGTTAATGCTAACCCAAGTAAAACCAAGACTCACTCCTCCAAAAAAAAGGAAATCAGTCTGGTGGACCCCTGCCATAAGCAAGCTGTACAATAGAAGGAGGAAACTAGTATAGAAAAGAGTAAAATCCCAAGAAGGGAAGACATCCCTGATCAGTACCAGCAATAAACTACGATCCCTCATAAAATCATCCAAGGCTAGCTTCGAAAGAAAAATTGCCAAGGACTCCAAAGATAACCACAAGGCATTCTTTAGCTTTGTCAACAGTCTGAGTGGCAATGCTCCGATTTGCTCGTAGTTAGTGCAGAATGGCACAAAATACACTGAACCGATCGATATTGCCAACATCCTGGCAGACAGGTTCAGTGTAAACTTCACCCCCCCTCTTACCCCCAAAAGGGCCCATAACCATACCAGAAGAATGTAGAGGCCCTGAAATCTCAAACACTCAGGTTAAAACAGCCCTCTCCAAAGCCAAAAACACAGCATCAATGGGACTGGATGGTCCCAGGCTGTGTCCTACACGAGCTCAAAGATGAACTAACCCCTCACCTAAACACACTGTTCAAACTCAGCCTCTCCACAGGCTGTGTACCCATAGAGTGGCACACAGCACACGGTTATTCTGCTCCACAAAGGTGGAGCCACAACAGACCCCAAGAACTATCGCCCTATATACCTGACTAGCTTGGTCTGCAAGGCTATGGAGCGCATCATCATGGAACCCTTTAGCAGAGACATTGGGAACCTCCAAACACTGGACCCTACCCAGTTCGGCTTTGTTAAGGGCAGATCATGCCTCCTAAACCTGGTGGACTTCTTTGAGACAGTTACCAAGGCTATAGACGAGGGAAAGGTGGTGCAGGCAGCCTACATAGACCTTGCAAAGGCCTTCGTCACCATTCTCCACTCTGGTATTATACCTGAACATAAACCCCTATGTCACAAGATGGGTTGCCAACTGGCTCATGGACAGAACCCACATGGTGAGAGTTGCGGGAGCTAGGTCTGACTCTAAACCGGTAACAAGTGGCATTCCCCAGGGCTCAGTCCTAGGACCCCTCCTGTTCAGCATATACTTCTCAGAGGTACAGGCAAGCACAGGAGGACTATGGCTGACCAAGTTCACAGATGACTGCAAACTAGGGGCTTTAATTGACTCTCCGGCTGACACAAACATCCTGCAAAAGGGTCTCACTGAGACAGATACCTGGTGTCAAATCATGGCCTCAAGCTAAATGCCAAAAAGTGCATAGTCATCCCCCTTGGAAAAAACAAATTACCCACAAATTACCACATAGGTGGTAGTCCCCTAAATACAGAAAACGTAATAAGGGATCTGGGAACCCAATTAGATACTAATCTCTCCTTTGATGATCACATTGCCAAAGTGGTTAGAAAATCCTTCTATGTGGCCCAACTAATCACAAAAGAGTTTGCATCAAGATCAAAAGAGGTCATTGTGTTCCTCTACTCATCATTCATCAGACCCATCATAGAGTACAATGCCCCATTTGGGATCATCCTTACAGACACCTGCAACAGCTGGAAACACCACAGAAGTACCTCACCAAGAGAATCACTGGCCTCAAACAGATGCCCTGTGCAGCTCGACTGAAGAAACTCCTGCTGTACTTGGTTGCATACAGCCTATTCAGAGGTGATCTCTGCCTGACATATAAGGCCATGTTCAACCCAGAATTGATGGACATGCTCCACCTAAAAAAACCTTATCCCCTTGAACCACACGCTCTAGGGATCTAAACCTCACCACAACAATAAATAGGACGTGCTGGAGGGATAGATTCCTGTCCCAGAGACTTCCCATGCTTTGGAACAAGATTCAAATCTACATTAGGCAGAGCTCCTCGCTAACACTCTTCAAGAGAAACCTTGACGAGTGGATGGGAAACAGAAAGTTTACCCCGGGGATCACTTCAGTGGATCTGCTGGACAGAGGCACAGGGAACTAATCTAAGGGGGCGGTGAAAGCCAACACATTCTGGCTAGGCTTATAAATGCCTTCGGGCAGATAGCTTAGTACCAACCTATGAACCTATAACTGCAGCATTGTACCACCACTCACCGTCACTTCAAATTGGTGCAAGATGCGAAACTCCGTGCAAGCATAGAGGCCAAAAAGTGAAGGGATCCATTGCTTTTTTGCTATTTATGTGTATTGTGTGTGATTCTATTTTTTGACCAGATTATAGATGTTAAAATGGGGTAGATAGGAAAGTAGTGAAATGGGGAGCATGCAGGGGGAATAACAGGTTGGGATGGGTAGTTACAAGGAATGTTGGGAGATAGCATGTACTAGTACTGAAAGATACACAGTAAAAAAACAAGACAGGTTGCTAGGTCAGGTGGCTTATTTTTAAAACATATTGTTACAAATAAAAATGGTTGTTAAATATTCATGTGCAGCATTAAGCAAAAAGCATGAGTGTCTGTAGAGACCCTATTTGTTTACTAATATGAAACGTCAGAATTCTACATGGATGTTACTTATAAGAAATTATATATAAACTATATGTATTTGCTGCTTGGGGAGACTGATTTTAAAACATTGTGAAGGCATTCTCCCAGCAGTGACATCTGGTTGATTTAAATAAAGAGTAAATGTTTTTCACATCCCGAAGAGTTATTTTTGACTCAAAATTAACAGGTAAATCAATGTTATGTATGTATACTGTAACTGCACCATAACAGTATAGGATGACTTTTTTTTTTTGTGGGACAGGCACCCATTTTTTTTTAATTCAAGTAAGACAGGACTGTGGGTTAAGGGATGTAGGTATGCCTGGGTCAAGTATGTTGGTTAGGTGAGGAAGCAAATGCAAACAAACAAGACAAATATGTTGTAAGTAATTTCTATGTTAAATTGTTAATCACTATGTAATCCAATGTAACTACTGTCTGTTTATTTTACTGTGGAGCTTTTCTCCCCGGGCCTCCGCTGAAAATGGACCCACGTCCAGTCGGACACTCCCGGTCAACAAATTTAAATAAATAAATAAATAAATAAATAAGACAAGAGACAGGGATGGTGATGGACACAAAAATTTGAGGGACACCATGAGTAGGGTGAGGGAGGGGAACAATGCAGGCTCATGGACATCAAGCTTGTAGACAGTGAGAATCGAGTCCTCACCCACTGGACTGTCATCATTGTCCCCTTACTCCACTGGTGGCTGGAGTGCTTGACATCTCTTCATCCTATGGACCGTGAGGGAGGGAGGGGAGCCTCTCTATGCAGTGTTGGCATACATCAATGGTGTTGTGCTTGATGCTACACACTATCCCTGCAACTCCCTGTGGGTGACAAATTCACTACCTCCGCCACTGATCCAGGAGGTTACCACTGCACCAGCTTCCAGGGCAGTACTAACTGAGGGCACAGGTAGTGTAGGGGTAGCAGGGTAGCAGAGGCAGTGCTGCCAGGTTGGCTCCCAGATGTGCATAGCATCGGTGCTGGAGCTGGTGGAACAGGGACAGGCTGATCCACTGGGGCTGGCCTACCTCACTGTGGTGTGTAGCATTTAGTGATGTGGTACATATGGATGGCATGGAGACGTTTTGACAAAAGGGTCTATATTATATTTTTGAAAGCCGACAATGTCAAATGTGATATTGTCGATACGAGAAAATCGATTGTTCAGCATCTCAAGTGTGTAAACATAAATCTCCGTAAGGGGAGATTTCCGTTTACTGCAATGTAGTGCGATCTCGGAGTTGGTATATTTAAGTAGTGGGGGGGTGTAGGTGGAGCAACCCCCCATGTGAGGGGTGCAGAGGGGCCTGCCCCCCTGCTTAAACCCATTAGTGTACTTTTTTCTTTTTTTTTTTTTTTTTGTGTGTTTTTATAAGGTCGTTTGAAGACATCGACCATATGATGTCGACTATATGTTGTTCGATGTTTTCAACCATCGATCTTATAATATAGACCCTGACGAAATATAATATAAAATAAATCAAGAGAGATAAGGGCTTGGGATGAGAGAAAAAAAGAAATAAAATTAGTACAGTCATATGTGACAATGGATTAACACAATTATACAACTCTTTTATCTGATGTATTACATTTAAATATACTTCCTAACAGATACACACTATAGTGCAGATTGCTGAATGTAATCTTTGAAATGTGCATATATTGCACATATGTATGTTCATTTATACAGACTTCAGTTTACAGCAAGGCATTTGTGCCATTGGTATAGAGTTTTTAATTTAAGGTAAATATTATTGAAAAAATAACAGTATTATATAGTTGGGAGTTATGGTATTTGAACTCACAACCTCTGACTACAGTCTAATATTTTACTCTTACAATTGGTTTGTGCTACAGACTAATGCACACTTACTTGCTTTTACAGTTGGGATACACATGCTAAATTTGATACAACTCTATAAAAGACCAAAAAAGCTATCTTTAACTTTTAATGCTGCAATAACACTTCTCTTCTGCTGCATACATACCACTTCCCTCCCTCAGTCTCTCTAATCGAGCAACATGAGCCTGTCAAATGAACTCACATTGGTTGGGAGCTGGGGAAAGAACAGAAAAGAACAGAATAGAATTAGGCATACCAATGTTCTCTATACTTAGCTTTATAAGTCTTACAAGTACTCTCTTATTGTCATACTTACACAGCGGTGGGATGTCTGCAGTCTCAAATTCCTGCAGCCAGTGGTTGAAAGTATCCTTTTCTCTCCTGCATAGGTCATTAAAATGATGCCTACATTGCCCTCCTGTGTGTGGGATACCAGTGGCATTGGATACTGTCTGGGCCAAGCTATTCCATGCCTCAGACTTGTACTGGGAGCCAGAATAGTCTGCCTGCAGAAGCCTTTGGCTGTGGTGTTTTACCAGGAGTCCAGTAAATATCCTGGACTCCTGGACATCCCACCTCTTTGCCCTAAAGTGTGCTCCTTCACTCCAATGCCAGCCATGTCTACCAGCTGAACTAGAGCAATAGAAACTGATGCTTTCCCGCCAATTCCAGTTCTCACATTTACTGGTAGTGGACAAACCTGAGCAATGATGCAAAGCATGTTTGCATGATGTTAAGCACAGCACAGCAGTGCCAGTCAGGGAGGAATTCAATAATTAAAATTGGAAGGTTAATCTGACACTTGGCTTTAGTTTGAGAGGTGTGTACTGATGTATCCTGGAAAGATATATTGCACATTGGAAGGTAACTGCTCAGTGAGTTAAGTTTACATAAATACACTGGAAGTATAAATGTAATGATCTGACTTTTTTTGATTTTATACACTGAGGAAAATTTACTTTTACAGTGTGGGATTCAAACCTAGGCATAAGGGACAAAACCTTTTCTTCCACAGCATTGATTTTCCATCTTTGCCATAGAAGAAGTGCTACTCAAACATGGTCAGGAATCATACACAAATACAGGTGACAGTTTGAGCTGTTACACATGTATGTGTGTGACTTTGCAAGGTTATTGGACATAGATCCATTTGTGTATGTGTCTTAGATAATTGTGAAGGCCATGCAAGTCCAGATAGCAGAATTGCCCTTACAGAAATGTGACAGTATCCCACAGTCATACATCTGAATACTCAATAATGGTGTCTCATCCCTCATACATATAATTCAGATCAGCACTACTATGTAAAGTGTTATATGTGAGAGTGAATATAATGTGAAGTAGAACAACAGTAAAAATGTCTGTAATATCCTGTATTAGAATAAAAAAAAAACAAGGAACAAGGTACCAAAATAAACCTTTGTGTTCTGGATGAGCTGTAACCTGCACTGAGATGAGATTTTTATTGTTTCTGGGGTGCCTGCCTCTTGTGCTCTGGATGAGCTGTAACCTACACTGAGATTAATTTTTTATTGTTTCTGGAAGATGCAAATATAACAGCATGAATTCAGCTGGAAAATGGAGGCTTTAGTAGGACTGAAAGCAAGCAGAGAGGCTGTAGTCTGAAGACTTGCTTTAGGTAGGACTTGTCTCACTGGTAGTTTTGTGCCTGGGAGTGGCAGTGGCTTTGTAGACCTTAGAAAGCCCCCACTGGAGTGGCACTGTTCTCAGATGTGAAGGTCTGCGTGACATGCTTATGTGGCTAAAAGAAGAAGAGATGTCATTGCAGGAGCTTATACAGAGACTGGCCAATGTCATCACCCATGTTGCCCACATCTGAAGAAGTGTTTCTAAATGAAAACACAAACTTGGTACATTAATGTGGAGTATTTTAAATGTGTTATTCAGTGTCTAATAAAATTTGTGTCCTCGGTCCTCACTTGTACTGTGGCTTCATTGTTTCATCGGCTGGATCCTGTATAAGAACCTAGAATCATGTATATGGCAGTCCTACACTTACACCTGTTGTCACAAGAATGTTGAAATAACACTTGTCTATTTTTCAGTTCATTGCTATAAATTGCAGTGTCACAGCAGTAAAAATAGATTGCACACCCTGTACTAGAACCCAGGATCATCTGTACTCCAGCCCAACATGTACACCTGTTGTAACAGGACTAGTTGCATGAAATTTCCTAATTTCCTAATCATTCTTAAGGTCTCTGTGTTAACTGCTGCCAAATGCCACTTAGCAGGTTTGTGTGGTGTCCAGCCGAATTAACAGAGTGTATTCAGTTTCATTTATTGGCTGTCTGAGTCCAGTCTGCAGGTGGTCAATGGCAGCAGCAGCTGGGGAACCCTGCTAACTGCCACACAATGCCTTTATGTACACCTGTACAATGAAATACAGAAATTTCATCAATGTATTGCTTTTGGCTTTTCCCTTTTATAGACACCCTGTTTACAGGTGTTCTGCAGGTATTCTATCTGCTTCCTTGGTGGCCCACTAGTCCAGTTTGTGCAAATGAGATAAGGTTAGCCAAACCTGATATTCATCTTTCTCCATTTCCCTTGTTTGCGCTAAACAGTGCATCAAGTAAACACTGACCCCCCCAAAGGAAAAAAGGACAAGTAGTTGAAATGAGGACAAGCAATCTATGACATACACACTAGAAGATGTTAGTACACATCGGATTTGAACTCTCACTCCAATGAACCTTCAGAACAAAGGAAGGGTGCCTTATCCCTTTTTGACACACAAACAGTTTGCAGCAAGGAACTGAAATAATTCGTCGTACAACCAACTGCAGTATCATCCACAGTAATATGAAACTATACAACTGTTACTTGTACATTTATTTTTTTTTTGATGTAATGCAGTAAGTGATCACACAACCAGTTATGACCATTGCTTGCAAATACATAGCTCTGTCTTACCACTCTGTGTTTGTTGGTGATTCTTCTCTTATCTAACCAGTAATCTGAGACATGCAGTCTGTAAGCCATTCTATACCATTGTACTAAAATGAGTGAGGATATTAAATGAGAATAATACCATATGCAGTTGCCAACAAGTACAGGGGAGGTTGGATGTTAGTGAACAGAATCTGTGAATTGTGTGCTGCTTACTTACATTTCCAACCTTGACAAAATTACATCTAACACTTTGTAAGTCTAACCTGACACACCCACTAGATGTAGGGCAGTATACAGTGCTGTTGCATTTTCCTTATCCCAACCAGTAATCATTAACAGTTACAATCCATTAAAAACAATGAGAGAGTGCCTGCACTATGTTTACATCTACTACACAGGGGCAAGTATTTTGGATTCAGCAATTCTAATGAGTTCACACCTCATTTACATCTACACCGCACTCAGAACCATACATGTACATAATAAAAAGGCAACTGTGTAGCTAGGGAAACTGAAAGTGAGGAGACTTGTTTATGTGGAGAACACAGAAAAGAGGATATTACTTTGGGATACATCTGTGTAGATGATTACTGAAGTTGAGAAGGTATGCTTGCATTTTGTCAGCTACATACTGCATATGCTGCCATTTAATTAAGAAAAATCTGTATAATAGCTTAATATATATATATATATATATATATATATATATATATATATATATATATATATATATTTATTAGCAAAGGCTTTTACACTTTTATCTGTATGCATTAATTACTGATGGCATGGGCATGTTGCTTAGGAATCTATGTTTAGTCATCGAATGGATTAAACATTGAATGGCTAACCATTGAATGCCAATCGTGAATGTTCATTCATTGAACATTCACTTCATCTTACCTGTGAGATGGGGAAAGTAACTAGTTGGCCAACACTTCCTCATCTGACACACGGCAGTATTTCAAACCCCTTTTCCCCACTGTAGTGTGGTCTCAAAGTTGGTATATATATTTAGGGTGGGTGTGGGAGGTAAAGCCCCACACCTGGGTGGGTTTAAAATACTGCTGTGTGTGAGATGGGGAATTGTTGGCCAACTAGTTACTTTCCCCGTCTCACAGGTTTGATGAAGTTAATTTTCGATGAATGAACGTTTACTGATTAGTGTTCGATGGTTAGCCATTTGATGTTTAGTCCATTTGATGACTGAACATAGACCCATTTTTCAGGGCATGTCGCAGGTATTCATAATTGGCAATACCTTAAAATGGAATGTTCTGTGTTAAATCTGTAGACTTCTTTCAGGGACAGATCATTTGATAGCACTTTTAACATTTCAAAGATGATTTGTTAGCAAAATGTGTCATTTGCCTGTTCTTTTGGTGGGGGGAGCAAAACTGCATTTCTGTTATCGCACAAACAAGGATATGTTGCTATTGTTACTCTCCTTTTTTGCATCCAGCCTGCTGTTTGTATTTTAAAATCTCTAGACTGTTTTATTTTTCTCCAGTGGGTAATACTGAAATGCTGTCTTTTCTGTTTTATATGGGAACAGTTATTTTGTAGTTATGTAATACTTATGTGTATTATCCTTCTGTTGTCTTTTAGGACACCTAGGACTATGTCTCAATCCTCAAAAACCACCCTTTGCTGAACCTGAGAATCAAGTCATTGTTGATGCTTTTTGGCAACATGGTGCCTTTCTGCTTGAGAGGGGTCATGGAAACATGTCATGCAGAATGCAGATTGTCACAGATGTTAATGCAGTGGGTGGCCACAGCAGGACATATGATCAGGTGTGCCATAGGGGCACTGACATGATCTCATCTACATGGAGGAGAGGAGCAGCAGTGGGCTGTGTATGGATGTGTACCAGGGGTGGCCTGCTACAGAGATACCACTAACACCAAATGAAGAGTTCCTGTCCACAGTCAGAGATCCAGCCAGCTCCCACGAAAGTGCAGAACAGCATGTCCTAGACATTGGAGTTACTGTTTCAGGGACAGGTTCCAGGTAGGCTTTTGTATGTCAATGGCTAAATACTGTTAGAAAAACAATTTAAATCAATACTTTACTTCTGTTTCACAAGATTTTTTTGGGGGGGGCGTTGAAGATCAGTGCAGTTAACAACACATTCTGATTGATTAGCTTAGGTTGGAGTTGTCATCCAAGTTCTTGTTGAAAGTAAAGTTAATGGACATATAAATGAGAAAAAGTATTACCCCCTGTGTTAGTGTTAATTGTGATGATGTCCTTATCTTTTGCTTGACCTCTTTCAGGAACATCTGGTATGCAGAGGATACTATCATCTGCACATGGTAAGCCAAACATTTTATGTCAGTACTGATAAGCAATTCAAAGAAATATTTTAGTGATATCAGAACTGTCGTGTGTATTGCTGTACTGTTTAATAGTGCTAGCACTGTTATTTTGTTAGCATATATTGGAGTATAGTAGTTTAGGTATTAATTTTTCCTGTGTTTGTTGATTATTTTCACAGGTGATCCTGACAGTGGAAGTGTGGGACTGCTATCACCTACTGTCAGAGTATCAACAGACTCTGATGATGATGGTGGCTAAACAGAGGCACAGTCAGGGGGTGCAGAGGTTGACTCTGACACTGAGGTTGGTATTCAGCCATGCCCTGAAATTCCCCCAGACACAGCTAGTAGGCCTATGCCTACCTATTCCAGTGAGCTCACTAATATTGGACAGGTGGAGGGTGAGACAGTTGATCACGGAAGTGTGGTTACTGTGGCTTCAGTGCCTGTTTACTCTGGTCATAGACAAAGTGTGGGCTAGGTGCCACGGAGGAGGGTTGATAGAAGTGCTTGGAGGAGGCCTGCTGTCCATCCTGCACCTGATCCAGGTGTCTCTTCCCTTGTTATTCAATGTATGTTTAAGCCCATCATGGAGGCACAGGCACATTCCCATAGGTGCTCGAGAGAAGTGCTTAGGGTTGTAGACGTGGCACAAGCTGACATGCGTGTCTCCAGTGTATTGTCAATGCAATGGATCAGATGAATGACACATTGGAATGAGTGATGTCTGCAATGGAACATCTGATGGGAGTGGATGGCATCCTCATTGGCATAGGCCAGCCACATCATCTGCTGGTAGCCAACATGGCCATGGCTGGTCATGCTCCCATAGTAGTGGTATTTCCACTGCTCCATCAGTGGGGGAGCTGTCCACTCCCAGACATGGCAGGCCATGGGGACAGGGTCCTGGGTGTCCTTGTGATGGGAGCTCGTAGAGCAGACATCAGTCACATTCAGGAAGCAGCAGTGCATCTGACCATGGAATGGACATGCCAGTGCAACTCCTGGCAGAACCAGTTCTCATGGTCAGGGATGACAAGGATGAACTGCCACCTCTACCATCCATAGTTCACACCTGTCCGACATACCAAGATGTAGCGCTAGGACAGAGCTTCACTGTATTCATGCAGACAATCACCAATTTCACCTGGAGGACCCCTACAGACACACACACAACAGTTACATGGTCCAGCAATGCAGCTTAAAACTCATTTGTCTCATTGGCCTTTTGTTGGGTTATCCAAATGTCTACCTGCCTCTCTTTCTTATTCACACACACATTCACTGACTTTTTTTCAGCCTATGCTTCCTGCCCCCCAACACCCTGTGCAAGTGATAATAACTGTGCCATATCCCTGCTTTGTATCTTTTGGATTCAGGGATACATAAGCTTTGTGTCTGATACTCAGGGTGCATAGCTGACTTAGTCCTTAGTATATCTGCATTGTGATGTTGAACTGGTACCTTTGAATTTTATTGGTCTTAGAAAGTTAGACTGTTGATATCATCAAAATTTTCCAACTTGATTGTGAATGATGTTGCAAAGGTTGTGAAGTCTGAAACTGCAAAGTGTATCATTATTTTCTAGCTTCTCTGTTTAATGCTCCTGTTCCCACCCCACATAATCTCCTCCCCTAGTCATACTGGGAATTTCCACTTCTCCTCCCCTACTCATAATGGGAATTCCCACTTACTCTGCTAAACTCATAAATCTTGCTCTTGCTTGTATTAAGCTATTTTTTCTGAACACTTTAAAGGTACCTCTTAAGTGTAACATACCCTAAGATGGAAAAGGTTATCTGTTTCCATATTGAAAAAATTCTATGTCAGCTAATATATCTCTCTCTTGCTTGTATTAAGCTATTCATCCTGAATGCATGAAAGATACCTCCAGTAACCTACCCTAAGTTGTAAAAGCTTCTCAGTTTCTATATTGTAAATTGTTTATTTTCAGCTATACAAGATTGTAACATTTGTATATATTTGTACACTAGTCTGCTGTATTTCTAAGTTTCCTTCTTTTTTTACTAGTCCACAGTAATTGTATAATTGTAACCAAATACCTTATTGTAATCTTGCTACTTGTTTTTGGAGCTTTTCTCCCCAGGACTCCATTGAAAACGGGTTCTTTTCGCCCAATGGACTATCCTGGTAAACCAACTGCAAATAAATAAAATAAAAAAAATAAATAATGATTTTCTAGTACAACGATATGGTGCTAAACTGAGGGTATGCAGTGACCATCACTACTTTTGAGAGGTTCCAGGTAGGCTTTTGTATGTCAACTGCTAAATACTGTTAGAAAAACAATCTAAATCAATACTTTACTTCTGTTTCACAAGATTTTTTTTTTGGGGGGGGGGGTTGAAGGTCGGTGCAGTTAACAACACATCTGTGTGAATCTTTGATGCTTGAGGCCTACTACTTAATAATGGACACTTATAGGTAAAATAAGTATCTGCTTTCACATGTTAAGGTAATTTCTGTACAACTCTCCCACCTTTTACTTG
The DNA here is from genome assembly GCF_019279795.1 of Protopterus annectens. NCBI lineage: Eukaryota > Metazoa > Chordata > Ceratodontiformes > Protopteridae > Protopterus > Protopterus annectens. The sequence goes on along the minus strand of NC_056726.1, from coordinate 511,343,171 downwards.
CTGACACTACCAAGTAACAAAATGCAAGGATATGGCAGTCATTCATTTTATTACCTTATACACTCCAGGTGCAACATTTACCTTGTAAATCCAGCAGTTACAACAGTTTTAGTTCAGGGCTGACTCTGTCTGATGCAAGCAGTACACAGCCAATACATGGGGAGGTAAAGGTTGTGAGCCTTGCCTGTCATCAGTGTTACTATATATATGTGAGTAGGAGGAAGGTTCTAGGCCCTTAGCTGGTGAGTGACTGTGCTATGAATTGTCTCTTAGTCAATCAAGGGCATACTGAGCATGCCTATGTCTTCCTACACCCATAGCAGCTGCTAGTTCCCCTCTCTGACTCTTCACCTGTGTGTGTGACCTTAGCATTGGTGGTGGGATGAGTGCTCCTTCCTCCTGTTGATCCTGCTGAAGCTGTTTTCTCAGGGTGATATTATGTAACATGCAGGGGCGGCTTGTGCTATAGAACTGCAGCCCTCTTGCCTGTGAAAAGAAATGAAAACAAAACCACAAACATAAAATCAATACAGTAAAAAAAAAAAAAAAAAGAAGGAAATGAGTCCCGAACTCCCCGCACAGACTTCTGGGTTGCAGGGCACAGATGGCTTTCTTCCTTATCCAAAATGCCTGTTAGACAGTCTGGATAATTAAGAAAGCCATCTGTGCCCTGCAACCCAGAAGTCTTTGTGGGTGATGAGTCTGACGACGACCACGCACAGAAGGACATCGGACTGCATCATCCGCAGGCTGGAGCTACAGGGAAGGTTTAGTGAGCGGACATCCGGAGGAAGCATTCGCGGGCATCGGGAAGAGAAGTGTTAGTGAGGTATGTTCGCGGGCAGGCAGAAGAAGTGGATTTACAACCGGAGCACGAGCAGAAGAAGTGATTTTATCGGAGCAGTTACCATAGTAAGGTACTGTTTTGTGTGTGTGTGTGTGTGTGTGTGTGTGTGTGTGTGTGTGTGTGTGTGTGTGTGTGTGTGCACACGCGCGTGTGTGTGTGTTTTATTATTTGGAGCAATAGGTATGTGTTTTAAACATGCATACAGTATTTTAGATGAAGTTATTGGAAGTGTTCTCCATTTACCTATTTTCTGCTGTTATGAGAGGTAGTGTTCCACACTGTTAAGAGTGAAGGTTGAGAGCTCTGCAGATAATTGAGATATTAATTTTTTAAATAATTTGTTGCAGTGATTGGAGGTTTAGTGAGGGAACTGAGTCTTGTGGCCATTACTTCTGTGATGGAGAGGTAGGTAATCTGAGCACGAAAGACAAAACATACTGAAATAGCAACTGATTTGCCTTGCTTTGGGTGGGGAAACATCCACATGCGTATGAAAACAGAACTGGAATAGATTAATGAGTGTTTCATACCGACTGACTACCCCTGATGTTACAGTCACTAAATAATGACACATTTTGAGTTTCGGACTTCATATTCTTCAGAAAATGCATGGCAATGCAAAGCCTTTTATTGTAGAAGCTGGCAAGTATATAAAAGCACCATTTTAGGTTTTCTTGCTGCATATTGAGCTAAGTGGTTGCAATTGGCTAGGTCACCTTTTCCACAAGATGATATCGGTGTTACTGAGTAGGTGACTATCTTGGGTGATGGTAGACTGTGTGAAGAACACAGGCATTTGTTGAACACCAACATATGGTATGTTGGGGAAAAGGGGCAGTGTTTATGTCTCTGAGGAACAAGTTAAAATATGTGATTAATGTTTTACTTTCTTCATAGTCTGTAGCTGTTTTTTGGGAGGAGGCAGGCGGTAGTGCTTCACTTTTACTTCCTCCACTCTGAGCTCTAGCTTGGCTCTTAATTGGATGTATATGTCAAGTCAAACCCTTAATTTGGCTCTGGCTTGACTCTTTTTCAAAAATCCCAGGCTTATTCACCTCTGGCCTTTAGATGAGGAGGTAGTAAACTAAACACAGGTGGTTGTTTTCGGCATACATATGTAGATAATCTATAAGTACCCTATAATATTTTTATAAGGATATAATTAAGCTAAGGTGCATTTTAAAAAGACTTTAATGTTAATGTTACTAAATTTTCAAAGCAGATAGCATATGATGAGAATTCTGTCACTTGATGTTCCATAGGGAGAATCTGATGGCCACTGGTAAAAACAAGAGCACCTAGTCTGGTACAAAACCCATGCATCAAGATTGAAATCTTTTACTGTTCCCACCATTTCTTTTTCCATCATTAACCACAATTCCTAAAAAAAGATGCAGTTGGTGAAAGGAAAAATACAATAAAATATAAATAAAACTAATACAAATAAGAGAAGCAACAACTAAAATGTCCTGTTTTTTTTTCTCCAAGGTAGCTTGGCTCTAAACAGCTGTTGTTAAAGAGGTGAAAAAAATAATAGAAGTACACCTAAAGCAGGCAAGTGCAGAAGGACTTCCAAGGATGTGTGTGTAAAAACAGCCCCAGTAACTATATGCTGGTAGCTAGAGAAACCAGAAAGACATGGGGGTGGGCAGACAATACTCAGGCTTGAACCCTGTACATTAGGTGCAGGTGGCAAGGGCCTGCTTTCCCTACCCACCACCATTTGTTAACAAACTACAGATTTTTGCCTTATATTTATTCTGTTCCTCATAAAATCTGTGATTTCTATGTTTTTCCTTGCAAAATTAGTAGTGCAGTGGTGCACTGGTAGCATTGTTGCTTGACAGCTGCATGTTTTCTGGTTTGATTCTTGGCTGGGGTGCTTTCTGTGTGGAGTCTGCATGTCTGGAGTGTTTCTCCCTGCTCTGCTGAAAATTGCCTTTTGTTCCAGTTCAGACTTTCCTGGTTAACAAATGTTAAATAAAAATAACAGGCATTTGAATTTCAGACTTCATATTCTTCAGAAAGAACATGGTAACACAAAACCTTTTATTCTAGCAATCTTCTAAGTTTATAAGATTGGATATTTGAAATTTGTCCCTATTTTTTGGACTGTATTCCCCCATTATTGGCTTTGTCCAGATTTTTTGTGCTAAGGTCGAGAGCTATGGCGAGAACTGAATTCACTGAATATGTCTGGGGGCTGTATTACCCCTTTACTGGCTTTGTCCATGTGTCTTTTGCTAAGAGGTTGAGAGCTATGGTGAGAACTGAATTCACTAAATGGCAGCTATTTAAGTTTCAGTCTTCCACTCTTTCACAAAACAGCTGCTTTGGCTTAGTGGTATGCTGCTCTGACTGTTTTGTACAGGGTCCTGGGTTCAAACTTGGCTGTAAAATGTATGGTGGTAACATGGCATTCTATTCTAGCAACTTTCCAATGTTATACAAGCAATGTTTAAAATGAGTTCCTGGTTTTTCGGCTTTTGTCCTCCACCCCCCCCCCCCAATAAATGTTGGCTTTTCCCAGATTTCTTGTGCTGCAAAGTTCAGAGATACAGCTGAGTGCCAAGTAGATTTTACAAGGAGCTGAGAGCTGCAGGGGAACTAAAGTTTAGTGCTGCTTATACTGAGTCTGCTTGTATTGTTAATAGCACAACAGGTAGTGTACTTGCTTGTGATGCAGATGGCTGTGGGTTCTACTCCCACAGTAGGTAAACACATTGCTGATAATGTACTGTGTTGTAAAGGGGGGTGGATGCTGCAGTCCTTTTTGGCAAAGATACCTAGTAACAATGAACCTGTTATCATCCATTCCCTATTGCAATATTACTAGCTTATTTTTTTTAATGCAACATAGGCAATTTATTCCTCAAGCGCAACAGGCACTTTATTTGTAGATGAAACACTGAAATATAAAGTTGTTTGCTAGTAGCAACCTCTTCATTAGTTACAGATTTCTTTAATGTGGAATTATTTAGCTGACTTTTACTACTTCAGCGATTGTGCATATTTACTGTTACTAGTGGACTGTAGAAGTTTGAATAGACTTTTATAATGGAAATGTTCTGAAGTGGACAGTTTTTGTTTAGCAGATATCTATTAAGTGTTTGTGTTGTAAAATGTAAAATAAAATTTTCAAATGAAATCCAAATCATTGCAGAAGTAAAGCAGTATGCACATTACAGTGTTTATGGTAAATGGGGCGAAATAACCAATGAATGGGACACTGGAATGGCTGCAGGGGAGAGGTTACATTCGACCATGATTTTGTGGGGGGGAGGGCAGCAAACTGAAAGACAGCCCAGGCTGAACTATATCTCTCAACTGTCCAGATTTTTGCAGAATGAATAGATTTTTGCTTCTTATTTTTGATTTGTTCCTCGTAAAAAATGACAAACATTAATTTTCAGACATCATAACCTTCAGAAAAATGCATGCTAAAGCAAGACCTGTTATTCTATTAACTGTCATAAGTTTATACAAGAGCAATTTTTAGTACTGTTTGTATGTTCCCCCAATATATTTGGCTTTGTCCAGATTTCCTGCATTAAGAGGTTGAGAGGTACGTGCAAATAAATCACTTTATACAATTAGGAATATCCAAACCTTTCAACTGTCCCCAATTTTGGCTCAAAATGTTGCTCTCCCCCTAATAATCCCTCCACAAAATAGAAATTTTGGAAGAAAACGTGGAGGGTTTACAATTATAAATAACTGTAATGATTAGAGTTATAGATTACTTTTATTTCAGAAATGCATGTAGATTCTCTAATGTTGTCAGCTCTTCAAGTTAACAGAACTGATATTAAAAATGTGTCCTTTCTTTGACAGCTGCATTGTGTGGCAGTTTTATATTTTTGCATCGCATTTTTTGGTGCATTTTTCATAAAATTGTGGTTTTCTGGCAAATTAGTGGCAAATTATTAAAGACTGAAGTTAGAAAATAATAGCAGACATTTGAGTTTCAGATTTCATATCCTTCAGAAAATTCATACTAATGCAAGACCTACTACTATTCTGTTATCTTTCTAAGTTTATAAGCGCAATATTTAAAAAATGTCCTTATTTTTGGGCCTGCGTCCCACTTCTATGTAGGGCTTTGTCCAGATTTCTTGCTCTGAGGTTGAGAGGTAGGAGTGTCAGAGCCATCACCGTCAGCCAGAGACATTTCAATTTGTGACATACTTGTTGGACCCCACTCCCCCATGTAGTGACTCTTGATGTGTCCAAGCAAGGCAAGGAGCAGTTATGCAGTGTAAGTGTGCAGAGTATTCCCCCAACCAAGGTAGACACAAGTACAGCAGTGGCTTTTCATCTGTCCTTGATTTTGCATAATGTTCTGGTTTTCTGTCATATTTTTATACTGTTGATTTATGCTTCTTATTATACAGTAAATGCATGGTGTCGCAGAGCCCTGTTGCTCTGTGTTTAAGTAGCAATGCTTTAATTACCATCAGGTAAGCTTGTCAGAGATTGTAAGATGCAAGGAAGCTTTAATAAGCATACTGTTAAAGAACTGCCAACATTGAAAGCCTTTTTTGTTGTTGCCATACAGAGAATATTTACACAACTAGATAACATATAAGCCTTGGGTATTGAAATGCATATGCCAGTATTTGTAATAAAGGACAGGATTACAGTATTTTCAGATGCTCATTACATTTGTTGGAGACTTGCAGTCATCTTTGCAGGCTTTACCCATAAACTAAACAGAATGCCAATCTATCATGTGTGGTCCATAACTTGTGCAACAATCCTTTAAGCAATTTATCTTGAGCTTGTTTCTTGTTTGCTGTTCATTTTTTACTTTGATCATGTCTTCCCCATGAAACAAGTAGATAGTTGTCAGGCAGCAGGTCTTTTTTGGATTAGAAACATTTTTACAAGTGGGGGTATCACAGAGATTGCTACTTTCAGCATGGTATTTGGTAATTTTATAAAGCTGAATATAAATTATAATTAGAAGTGCAGTGCAAGGAGAAGTGGTTCGGTTTAGTGCTGCTTGTTTTTTTTAATACTTGATTTTGACTGGCATTCCAGTAATGTATTTAAAAAGTAATTTATTTTTTCATGCCTCACAACCTTTGTGTTTCCATCTAGATATTAAGTAAGCTGTCATGTAGCCAATGCACTGAATTATTTTTTTCTTCCACACTTCATTTTGTCTTGATTGGACTCTCGCAATGATGGTTTGGCACCCAGGGCAGCATATTTAATTAAAGTTCCAGTTGTTGTGGTTTTGAGCATAGCTCCACCCCTTTCAAGTTGGTCACACCCCTTCCCAATTGGCCCCACCCATTCAGCTGTCTCCTGTAGCCCCCCTTTAATTTGAAGTCACCAGCCACCACTGATAACATGGCACATACTGTAAGTATTTCAGTACATGTCTGTGGATTGTACTGCAGGTCTCCTCCAGATGTATCAAGGCACCGGAACCATGACTTCAGGAGCCCAAACACATGCTCTATGATATTTCTGGTTTGAGTGTGTGCATCATTATAGCACTCTTCAGGGGTATGTGTGTATTTCAGATGGGTGTCATCAGCAACAGTTCCAGTGCATAACTTGGATCCCCCAGTAATTGTTCCCATGGGATATCCACCCTAGTGAACATCTGATACAGCTGGGAGGTGTGCCAGATATGTGAGTCATGGTAACTGCCAGCATTGCCAGCACACACATTCAAGATGAGTCCCTTGGCATTACACATGACTTGGCAGTTAATAGAGTGAAAGCCCTTTCTATTAATGTAGAGCCTTCCTTGTTCCCTGAGTGGTGCCTTAATTTCTATATGTCTGTAATCTGTTGCACCCAGTACTTCAGGGTAGTGTGCTAAAGGGTGGAACTCCTGCATATTTCTGGCCCTATCCTCAGGAATACGGGGAAAATATATGCGGTCACTAGCATGTTGGAGCATAACATGCAAAAATTGATGGAGGATCCTGGATGCTGATGCCTGTGACACCCCCAGCATATCTTCTGTTGATCTCTGAAAGGTACCTGTAGCTAAGATTCTAAGTACTAGAAACACCTTAGTCCCCACTGGGATGGGTTCCCCTCAGTTTGCTCTGGCTCTGAGTTGAGGACGAAAGAGATTGCAGAGTTCCTGTAGTGTGTCTCTATCCACTCTGTAGAGCTGTACAATTTCTACATCATGTAGGTGTGATAAGTTACCTGGGGTCTGCAAACTCTTCTCCTTCTTCACCTTCGTCTATTTGCAGCAGTAGAAGCATAGATTTCAGTCTGTTGCACATACACATTAATTAAAGCAACAGCAGCCCCTAACATTGTTTCTGTGTAGATTCCTTTCCATGGCTGTATTCCAATAGGTTTTGGAATTCACATGAAAAAAATAGCATTGAGTCTACACTGTTGCTTTATAGCTTGTTGAATATCTCCTCTGTCTTGGTTGGTTGATTAGCATACAATTCAGCTGCTTATGCTGTAATTTGCATGCCTCGGTCTTTACCTTGTCTGTTCAGTTGTGCATGGCTCTACACATTGTATACAGCTGCTTACTGAATCCAAAAAGGAGCACTACTGTGATGCACACATGGTGTAAATGGACCATAAAGACTTTACTGATTCTGGCTGGGAATGACACAGTAATACTAGGACAGGCATACATTCTTGTTTGTTTTGAGGAGTGGTAAAATTTTGCAGATTCATTATTTTGTACTAATGCCATAAAATTTTCTGGAGCACCTATAGCAAAAAAAGAATTTAGTAAACTTGTTAAGAGTAGCAGAATACAATAAGATAATGTGGAAGGCATGTTTACTGGTTACCTGTTTGCACTGGCTTGACTGGCAGTCAAGCTGTTCAGGTGTAGAACTACTTCTTATATAAAACAGGTATGTACATTTTAAATACCTACACAAAAATTAACCTTCACTTTAAATACCTAAACAAAAATGAACTTCTCTCTCGGACTATGACATCAAATTGAACATTCACTCATGAACTATCCCAAATACTCCAGTCTACCCCACAAACACATATGTATTTTTACTGTCTAAGCACATAATTCACCTACAACTTACATGCAAATACAAAGGTTGGTGTGCAATCTTGGAGTGCTACTCTTTTAAATGCTTATACAGAAAAGGAACTTGTTAATTTATTTTATTTGTTCTTTGGTAACTGAAAAGTTAAGCTGAGCCAAAGGCCCATTTTTAGCAGAGGTTCATGGAGAAAAGCAACACAACATATTCAAAAACACTTAAGCAGCAGCAGATGAGTAATTATATGCAAGGGGAGAAAAACCCTGCAATATATTATAGCAATAACCCACGCCTGGGTGTGGGTAATGCTAAATTTACCCATGGTTGGCGTGGTTTGGTCCCGAGGGTGAAGCCCGAGGGACCAAACAAAGCCAACCGTGGGTAAATTTAGCATTACCCACACCCAGAAGTGGGTTATTGCTATTATACCATGACATTATTTAAGAAAAGAAACTATTACTTTTCTTAAATAATGGCATAGTATAATGCCTGTTTACTGCCCTTCCGCAGATGTCTGGCATCGGCAGTTCTGATGTACCGCGCTGCGCAGTACATCAGAGCTGTATAAAACGAGAAAGCAAGATCTCCGTTGCTTTTTAGTGTAAGCTATGTTAAATGAGTTTAACATAGCGAGACAGTTTTAAAATAAGCAACGGACATCTCCGCTGCTTATTTTAACTGTCTCGCTATGTTAAACTCATTTAACATAGCGAAACACTAAAAAGCAACGGAGATCTTGCTTTCTCCGTTGCTTTAACACTTGTCTCGCTATGTTAAATGGGTTTAACATAGCGAGACAGCTTTAAAATAAGCAACGGAGATCTCCATTGCTTATTTTAGAGCTGTCTCGCTATGTTAAACCCATTTAACATAGCGAGACAGTGTTTTAAAAAATCGAGTTATACTAATGGAAAAAAGTCCGGGCGACCGGACCTTTTTCCATTAGTATAACTCGATTTATAACGGGCACGCTGGCCAATCAGCGTGCACGTTTTGGGGGGATCATGGTATAATAATAATTCTACAATGAGTTGGAGAGAAAGACACATTTTACAATAGCTTCTAAATAACTATATACAAAGGGGAAAAAAACACAATTGCTAAAACTCTTCAGAACAGAATGGGATGCATGTTATATACGAGGGGACAAGAGCCCACACAACATTTTGAAATACATTTACAGAATATTGCAAGGACAAATTATGATAAATAATATAATATGTACTGTAAGTAGCAAGACTCTTTGCAGAAGTGGATATCTATGTCAAGTAAAGTAATTTATAATTATTCAAAATATCGACTGTATTTATAATGATATATGGCAGACAGAAATAATAATTCTGAAGCCAAAATAAAGTAATAGAATGAGATGAGAAGAAATAATGTGCAGGAGGAGAAATTAGGAACATGGAGACAGAGTTGATTAGAATTAGAGAGATGAAAATGTTATGGAAGGACACCAGTGTGGCAATAAATAGTAGTAAGTGTCAGCTACTAGGATGAAGAGACAGAAGAGCATACATTAGTAGTATGGTATCATTAAAGGGAGAGCTACTTTTGATGTCAGGCCAATACTACCTGTTAAGTTATGGAGCTGTTAGTGAATTCAGAGTGACAGAGGCATAGTTATAATAAGCAGGTACTCAGGCATCTGTTTTGAGAGTTGTGCTTACTATAAGATTGACCTCTTCCTTCTGAAGCACATTTTTTTAATGTACAATGCTTTTTTGCAGCAAACAAATTAAAGAACGTGTTTAACACCTTTCTCTTGGATCACTTTACCATTTATATCAGGTTAATATTAATAATCAGATTTCCCCAACCCACATGCTAAGACACTACATTGCACTGCAATGTAGTATTAAAAACATTAAAGTACTCAACAGGCCTTGGACAACATAACAAACACTGTTTTTAATGTCTAGAGCTGTGATTGTAATGCAGTCTTATGCTAAAGTTAAGTGCAAACACTCAGAAATAAAATAAAATCCTTTAATGAAATCACAGTTATGCACTTTCATCTTAGAGTCATCATGACTTCAACAGAACTGACACAAAACTTGCAATCCACCATTTAAAAAGTCGTGTTTCTTTATTTTCATTTTTATTTATTTGACATTTGATTACCAGAGACCAAAGGAGAAAAGCACCATAAGACATAAAACAATTCACACACACACACACACACACATATATATATATATATATATATATATATATGTGTGTGTGTGTATAATTATGGGTGTACTTTGGAAGAGTGAAAGGCCACATACCTGACTTTCATAAAGCCAAAAGTCCACTTAAATGAACACTTGCATTACAGACGAAAATCTCAGGTAAGTAACCACTTGGCCAACATGATGAACTTTGCTCCTTTACCCACTATAGTGCAATCTTGGATTTGGTATATTTAGTTAGGGGGGTGTGGGGGGTACAGCCCCCCCCACATGGGTTGGTTTAATTTGCTTCAGTTCTAATTTATTTTATCATGTGGATAAGTAGTTACTTACCTGAAGTTTTCAGCTGGTGTTCTGAGAGTTCATTGAAATGTGGTTGCTGGTTAAATCATCTTGGTATGACATGAAATTCAGGTATGTGGCAGTTTACTACATATACATATACATACAGTAGATATATATATATATATATATATATATATATATATATATATATACATACACATATACATACAGTATATATATATATATATATATATATATATATACATATACCTATACATACAGTGTATATATATATATATATATATATATATATATATATATATATATATATATATATATATATGATCTTGGAAACATACAAGTAGGAAAAGAAGTTACAATAAACTATACAACTGAGATCAATAGAAGAAATAATGAATGATTACATCAGAGACAAGCAAAAAAACATATATTATGTATATATAATTATCTAACTATATTTGAATATTGTGGAGGAAAAAGAAGTAATAAGGTATGGGAGGTGCCAAAACAGAAACATGACCATAAGAAATATATTATAAGTTAAGAAAGGTCAAAAGAAGGTGGAGAAGAAAAGGGTCAAAGAAGATTTAAAGATGATAGTACAGAAGGAAATAAGAGAGAAATAAGGGTAGGTATTAAGAACAGTAAGATAGATTGTGGGTGTATAGTAGATTGCAAGGAGAAACAATTATGAAGGGAAAAGGAAGAGAGAGAAAATAAGCGAAAAATATAGGAAAGGAAAAAATAGAAGGTCATTTGAACCTGGAGAAAGGCAAATGCAGAGCCTGGTGTGGAGAAGGTATTCTTTTAGGGTATGCATAAAATGGTACTTGTAGGTGTTGATCTAATGCCCATAGGAGTCTTGTTTCAGGTTTTGGCTACTATGCAGGAGTATACACTATGCCCTATACCTTTTTAAGTTTTATGGGTTTCAAAAGCTGTTTCTCATGTGAGCAAAGTGGACAATTAGAGAGGTATTGTCTGAGAATGTTGCTGATGGATGGACAGTGGAAAGGATTATACATATCATGTAATGGGCAAGTAGAAGCTGAGTGCACATGAGGTGCAACTCAAGACAGTTTATTACTTTTAGACCAGAACAATGATAACTTTTATATAATAGATTGATTGCAAATCAGTTACCTTGTTATAACATAGATCTAGCTTTGTGATGAGGGAGATTTGAATATTGGTAAGAATTGGTGGGGCATACAGTAGAGAAGGTAGAAAGTATGTTTGTCATTGAAAGTCTGGAAGAGTTGATGAGGAATATTTTTATCTGTAGAGCATACCCAGTTTTGTATATGAAGATCACATTTCAGTTGATCATCAATCATGATAACTAGTGACTTGACTTTTACATCTGCGGGATTAAGGGAAGTTATTTTGAAGCTGTTTTTCAGAGGTGTTAGTGATTTCAAGAGTAATAATAATAGTTTGGTGTCAGGGAGATTTTGGAAGAGTTCGTTTTCACGGAGTCAGTGTTCAATGGAGTTAAAGGCCTTTTGAGTAATGGGGTATAAATGGGGAAGAATGCTTGATTAGCAGATGAGGGTGTAATCAATGGCATATTGGGCAAGGGAGGTCTGTTGGGGGATGTGTGTAAGTTGTTAATAAAGATGTTAAAGAGAAGAGATCCAAAGATAGGGCCTTGGGGAACAATGGTATTAACTGAGAGAAAAGAAGAGTATATATAGAGCAATTTTACAGATTATTGTCTGTGAGAAAGGTAGCTAATGAACCTGCTGAGTGTTGCATTACACAAACCAAATGCAGACATTTTAGAGAGTAATTTGGAGTGAGAAACTGTGTCAAAGGCTTTAGAAAGACCTAAAATCAGGGAAAAGACCAAGTTATTATTATTATCTCTAGTTTTGATGATATTATCTAAGAAAGTGACTATGTCAGTTGTTTTGCTTTGGTATGGGTGAAAATTGTATTGGGTAGAGGTTAGTAGATTTCTTGAAGAAGAAATTTTAAGATTTGCTGATGTATGCAGTTTTCTAGAATTTTAGAGAGGATGGATATGATAGTGATATGCCTATTATTTTTTATTTCAGAGGAATTACTAGTTAAATTTTTTATTATTGACCATGTTGATCTGGATTGCTGGGGGAGTCCTAGTGATGATTTTTTGGAGTACAAAGAGTGTTTATGGTAGGTTAGGACAAAGGCAATGAAATTACCTGGTCTAAATGACCAGATATTATTAAGTGCATTATTAAAACTTAAATGTGCATATTTTATATAATTGTAATGTTTTAGAAACTGTGTTTTTTATAGTCAATGTTTTATACATTGCATATGTTTTTATACATTTTGGACAAGGATATGTTGTGTTGAGTTTATTCATTAATGAATTATTAGTCTAATTGGTTGATCAATCTGATGAAGGCATGATGTATTTAAAATGGGGTTTTCTGTGTTTGTGATTATTCTGATGAAGTCTAGCTACCACAACAAAAGTGCTCAATAAATTATTTATTTTAGCTAGCGAAATGTGGTCTGTTTGTCCAACTTCTTCATGCCATTTATTTCTTGATTTGAGATATAAAGTTAATTAAATAACAGGATATGATGACTTCAAGATAAGTCTTATAGTATAGTAAGTGAAATATAGGAAGTCATGTAGAAGGAAAAGGATGACTAAAGAATCAATGTGTGTATACTGGCAAGAAGGAGAGAGGTCTATGTATTGATAGGAGTGTTTTATGTACAAATAAATGGGAAATGGAAGTAGGGTTAGTGAATGGAGTGATCCAGAGCAGAGTAAGTGCAAATGGAGTGGGAGTGTCATGAATTAATACAGCTTATTGCTTTGCTTCAAAAAATTAAAATATATCTGTCTTATATATCATTAAAGAATCCAGTCTCTGGAAAAAAAATAATAAAAGTTGCTCATGCTCACAGCAATATTATAACATTCATAAATTTTAAATGGGGTCCTGTTTACACAGTTTTTACTAGGGTTTGCAGACCTGAGTGAATATCACTGCTGTGAGCATGAGCAACTGTTTTTTTTTAGATTTCTAAATGTATTTTACTTTAAAATTCTTTATAGATTTATCATTTCAGATGAATAGACATGTACATATATTTTTTTCAGGAAGTTTTAGCAAGTATTAATGTGTAATTTTAATTTAACTTTTGGTTAGTAGTGCAGATATTAATGTATTCCTGCATGTCTTTCTTTTTATCACAGGTGATCATGAGAGTGGGAGTGTGGACCCTGTGCCATCTGATGTCAGTGTATCCACAGACTCTGATGATGATGGTGGCCAGCCTGAGGCACAGTTGGAGGATGCAAAGGTTGAATCTGGCACAGAGGTTGACATACAACCATCCCCTGTATTTCCTTTGGACACAGCCAGCAGGTCTATGCCTACCCAGTCCACTCAGACCACAGATATTGGACAGGTGGAGCATGAGGACATTGATCAGGCAAGTGTAGATACTGAGGATTAAGTGCCTGTTGAGTATGTGTGTAGCCATACGTGTGGGTGAGGTGCCATACAGGAGGATTGATAGGGGTGCTTTGAGGGGGGCCTGCTATTCCTCCTCCACCCAGTGCAGGTGTCACTTCCCATGCCACTGAACATATGTTTAGGGCCATCATGGAGGCACAGGTATGTTCCCATAGGTGCTTCAGACAAATGCTTAGAGTTGTGGATGTGCCACAGTCTGACTGCCTCCACTGTGTTGCTGATTCACTGGATCAGATGAGTGACACATTGGAACGAGGGGTGTCTATGATGGACTGAGGGGATTCTGTCACGGAATGAGCAATGTCTGTGATGGAATGTCTGCTGGGAGGGGAATAGCTTCCTCACAGATGTAGGTCAGTGACATCATCTGCTGTCAGCCACCGTGGCCGTGACCAGTCATGCTGCCATAGTGGCAGTAGTTCCACTTCTCCATAAATGTATCTGCTGTCCACACCCAGAAGTGTCAGGCCATGGGGTTGTGGCCCTGGTCATCCATGTGAAGGGAGCTCATCCAGCAGACATCAGTCAAGTTCAGGTAGCAGCACTGCATCTGACCATGAGTGTGGAAGTGCCATTGCAACTTCTGGCAGAGCCAGTTTTCATGGTCAGGGATGACAATGATGAACTGCCACCTCTAAAATGCATGGCTCACACTTGCCTGACAGACCAAGACACAGAGCTAGCACAGAGCTTACACACACACACACACACACACACATGCACACGCACACACACACACACACACACACACACACACACACACACACACACACACACACACACACACACACACACACACGTGCATGTCATAAGTCACACCATCATATTCAGATCTTAGGATTGTATGACAGCATTGTAGTCAAACCTCATCAGAACAGTACTACAGTATAATGCTCTCTCTTGCATGTACCTCTACAGACACATGAATCAGCTAAAGAGACCACAGGACTTTCTCAGGAAGATAGCACAGGGCCTACAAACCATGCCATGATTTATGTGGATAGATTAAAAGCCATGTCACTGTCATCTGTCTGGTAAAGGATGAGGTGATGCCTGCGTGGCCTCCATGCCATTGCCTGACCATGCCCTGGTGGGATGACTGCATATACAAATGTGATATAGTTGATGACATAAGCAGTGACCTTTGGGAATATGGTAATACTAGTGTCCCACATGCTACAGTAAAAGGCTCTCTGTAATGTCAAGGTAAAGGATGAGGTGATGCCTGCCTGGCCTCCAGGCCAGTGCCTGACCATGTCCTGGTGGGATGACTGCATATGCAAACATGATATAGCTGATGACATCAGCAGTGACCTTTGGGAATATGGTAATACCAGTGTCCCACATGCTACAATAAAATGTTCTCAGTAATGTCAAGCAAGAGGACATACACACACACACACACACACACACACACACACACACACACACACACACACACACACACACACACACACACACACACACACACACACACACACACTTCACTGCAGGGAGAATAGAACCCCCACCTATCTAAGTACACAGACTACAGAACACAGTATGCAACACAGGTGCCACACTACAAGTCTGACTTTTGCAAGACTGCAGCTGAATGTATAGTAAATGTCATCATCAGCCAATGTGTGAGACAAGATGTTGGCATGCCTGCATAGGTTCATAGCTTCATAGGTTTATACGAAGCTACTACTATAATGGCTCTAGATACATAGGTTCATAGGAGGTTGCTAAACTAATGGCCTGAGGGCCTTGTCAAGCCTACTCAAGTTGTACCATTGTTCCCTTATAGACCAAGATATGTAGTCCATATTTGTGAATCCATGATCAGCACTGGTTGATCCTAAGAGTGACATAGGTGAATCCCCTGGGGTAAATCTACAATTTCCCATCCAACTGTCCCAGTTATGCTTAAATAGGATAATTGGGGAGCTCAGTTTCACATGAATTTGGAGTTTATACCATAGGAGTGACAATCTCTGGGAGACATATCTGTCGCTCCAGCATGCCCTGTTGATGTTGCAGGATAGGTTAATATCCCTAGCGCCAGTGAGTCTTGTCCCATGTGATTTGTGGAGGTGCTGCATTTCCATTAAGGCAGGGCTTGAGACTGCTCTGTAGGCCAGCTACAAGTCACCTCTCAGCAGTCTATATGATACAGAGTACAGTGACTGGGCCTTCCATTTGTACATGTAGGTAATGTGGTGGAAGTCACTGGATTTTCTTATTGAGAAACCTCTGGGGTCCCTCCAGCTGCTGCAGGTTTCTGATAAGGTACATGCGAAATGGAGCATTGTACTCTATTATTGGTCCAATGAGAGGCGAGTCCATTGCAGTTATAACGGGTCTATATCATAAGCACTAAAAAATCATATGAGTGACTACATATACGTCGACACATAAAAAGCAAATGCTGTAAACAGTGAATGGCCACATCCTTGAATTTTTTCCTAGCAAAAAAATTCACACGGCCATTCGCAAAAAAAATTAGAAACCCGAATCAGGAGGGGGGCTCTGCCCCCCACACCTCCCAACATGGGTGGCTGTGCACTCCACACCCCCCTAACTAAATATTCCAACTCCGAGATCAGACTACAGTGAAGGAAAGGGCAACACCATGTAGATGGCCCACTACCTCCTTGCCCTATGACATATTCATCGAATCTCTTAAATGCATTTCAATGAATATGTGTCGCTCATTACTTGCTCACATTTCATGCTTATGATATACACCCAGTTATAACATCCTTAGTCTTGGATGCTATGACCTCACTTATGAGGTGTGTAACATAAAGCGTCTTCATTACCACTGTGAACACATGATGATCAAATGATGTTAGCATCAACCTGCATTCCCAAATCTCTCACCATTGGGTTAGAACATGGGGGGTATTATTAATAGTGTAATTTGCAGGGAAGTCTAATTTGATGAAAGGGATAATTGTGCATTATTTTGGATTACCTTTTATGTCTGTGACTTTGGCAACAATCATTTATGTAGGTAAGCACATTTTGTAGTACATTGACATTGTTTGGGGATTCAATGATTGTGCCAAGTTTGTAGTCATCAGCAAACTTGTTGAGCCACAGGCCATTTTTCTTACCTGATTTTCTGAGAAAAACATTCCAAACAGTAGGGATCCAAGCACGGACCCTCATGGGACACCATTGGTAACAGGTGTGCTGGCAGAGATGGACTCCCCACCTATGACTGTATGCATTCTGTTGGTGAGCCATTTGGCTACCCATCTAATGTTGTATGGGTTAATACCCAGCTGGTTGAGTTCTGCAATGATGCTCAGTGGGTGATTGTGTCAAAGCTCTTGGCCCAGTTGAGATAGCAGTATGTACTGATTTGCCTTCATCCAGGGCTTTGGTGTCACTCTTGAAGAATTCCCCTAGGTGTAACAGGCATTATCTGCCCTTGACAAAGCCAAAATGGGTTGGATGAAGAGTTTGAAGGTCACCAATGTCCTTATTGATAAGGTCCAAGATGATTCTCTGCATGACCTTGCAGACAAGGTGGTGAGGCTTGTGGGTATATAGTTCCCTGGGTGGGTTGAGTGACCCCCTCTATGTAAGGGTATTAAAGTTGCTGTTTTCCCCTCTGTCAGGACAAAGATAGTTCTTAGACTGTAGTTGAAGAGATTATCCAGTGGTTCTGCTAACTCTTACTTTAGACTATTTAGAAAGTAGCCGGGGATGTTATCCAGTCCCATAGAGGCTGTGTTTTTGGCATTGATGAGTGCAGTTATGACCCGTTATTTGGAGATAAAAGAAAGAAAACTATTGACAGATATGCTGTGGGGTATGATCTGTTGAGACAGGGGTGTGAAAATGTTGTCAAGCTTGTCTGCTAACAGGTTGACTATGTCCTCAGGTTCACTATGAGTGGTACCATCCACTCTGAATTTGGTACAAAGCTGGGCCTTCCCTTTTACATTACAGACATAGCTAAAACATGCCTTGTGATTATCCTTAGTTATGGATGCTAATTTAGTTTCATAATTAGCTTTAGAGACTTTACAAGATGTCTAATTTGCCTGTTCAAGCTATGAAGGGTGTTATTCTGCTGAGACTGTTCCCTCTTATTCCTGGGCATCACTTTTTTTCTTGTTTTATAATCTAGTCATTCTAGATGTCCACCAGCGTGCCTTGTTTTTTTGTGGGCAAGTTTTGATCTGTTCTGGTACAGCTAAATATACACACTTGTAAAGGTGTTTATGCAAGGCATTTGTGTACACCTCCATATAGGTATCTTTACTGTCAGTGATGGTAGTAGGTTTTAAACTATATATGCCATCACTTGGGAGACTATAGTTTGCTCTGCAGAGATTTTTCCAAATTTGGATTCTGATGGGGGGGGGGGGGGTGAGGTAAGATTGTTACATTGAAAGTGACTGATTTATGGTCAGATCATACCAGGGAGGGTTTCACATATGGGGTAGTGCAGCTATCTCCCATGTCGGTGATTACTAGGTCAAGGACATTTGAGCTCTTTGTGGGTCTGCGGACTAACTATTCCAGAGCAATGATGTTTAGAAAGTGCAGAAATTTTAGGGTGAGCATGTTTGAGCTCATATACATATTCCAATCGACAGAGAGATAGTTAAACGTCAACATGACTAGGGTGTTTGGCTGTATTATGAGTGACTCAGGTAGGTCCAGGAAGGCACTCTATGGTTTTCATGGTGCATGTTGGTGGACCTGTAGCTAACAATGATGTGGTGGAGTTCCTACAGTTAGATCTTGTTGGAGTAACTCTAGGGAGTCATTCTGCTTAACCAGTCAAGAGGTGTACTTGTCTTTTTTGAAGATGGATACATTTCCTCTTTTGGTTCTTTCACGCTCATCTTGTGGCCTGAAAGAGTGGAAGGCATTATAGCCTTTCAAGGCTGGAGTACTCTCTGCAGTCCTAAACCATGTCTTTGTGACTGCACAAACATTGACATCTTTACAAGTAGGAATTGCCTCTATTGAGTGCAGTTTCTGATTTAGATTCATAGCATTAAGCAGCATAAACCTGAGTTTGTCTTTTGAGGATATTTTTACATCAGGGACTTTCTTCTTATGACATTGCCTAAAAAAGTCACTATGGGGGAGGCAAGTACATTGGCCAGTACCCAAAAGGCAGGAGGTGACAGATGAAGACCATCCCTTCAAATCAGAGTGGTCTGTGATCTATATCATCCCACCCTGGCAACTACTGGATCCCCCTGGAGTGATACCAGTAGCTAAGTCAATTGATGAAGTCAATAATTCTTTTGTTTGTATTGAGGCATCATCCTGGGTGAAGGTAGAATGCTGCTTAGGGCTATGGACATACCTGTCTGGGACACATAATCTGAGAGGTCAGCCATGTCTATCTTCATGTAATCCTGAGAGGTAAGTCTCAAGTCATTTACTCCAACATGGAGTATGACAGAGATGTAACTATGGTTATTGTTGAGACTTGAGTGCATGCATGACTTTGTGAATCCTGGCACCTGACAGGAACTGTGACTTACTACTTCTACAACCTGGTGAGGGAGACATCTATGTATCTCACTATGGATTAACCTATGACTAGGACATTGGTTTTGAGGTGTTTTGCCTTAAGGGTTTAATGAGTGAGACACTGATAATGGTTATTTTTATGTGTAGTGGGTTCTGTTGTTAGGACTGTTGTGTGCTGAAGGTTTGCATTTGTGAGGTCGCTGCTCTTTCAGTAAGCTTCTAATGATTACCTCTGTGTATGTGGGTTTATGTGCTATGCACTTGATCTGTTGAGGAGATGAAGTGTGGTTGGGTGATTGTACAGTCGCTGCTGAGCTGGCACCTTTACCCCCCATGGACCAGGCCAGCTAGTGCTGCTTACAAACATGCTCTGCTAAAAACAACCATCCAACTATGGTCAATAGATACTTGTGTTTTTATATAGCTAGCCGTCTACACACCCTAGTGATATTAGGCTAGTAGCCTCATATGAAGTTATGAAGTTATGAAGCTATGTGCCTATGCTGGCCTCACAACTTGTTGAACCTCACATGGCCTGCTGACATCATCTACTATAGGTTCACCTGCACTCCTGTATACATCAGATCTGAGCTGTGCTGCTTGCATAAAGTACTGTTTTCTGTAGTCTGTGTACTTAGATAGGGGTTCTATTCTCACTGCAGTCAATTAGGCAGGGTGTATGTAAGCTGTTGCTTAACATTGCCGTGAGCATTTTACACCAGAATGTGGGAAACTGTTATCTTGACTTGTCCTCAACAGATGCTGCTGATGTCATCAGCTATAAAGTGTTGTTTGACACACACCAAAGCAGACTTGAGCTGTGGCACTTGCCTCAAATGCAGAGTTCTGTAGTCAGTGTACTTAGAAAGGAAGGGGTTCTATTCTCACCCCAGTCAACTGGGAGGAGTGTGTGCTTGTGCTCTTCCTTGACATCAGAGAGAGCCTTTTACACCAACATGTGGGACAGACACTGCTAATGTCATCAACTATATTGCATTTCTTGATATGCAATACTCTCACCAGGGCAGGGTCAGAGACAGGCCTGGGGGTCCGGACAGAAGTCATGTCAGCCTATACAATAAAGTTTATAGTGACATGGCTTTTAATCTAGCCACATACATTATGGCCTGGTGTGTAGGCCCTTTGTTATCTTGTTGAGAACGCCCTGTCGTCTCTCCAGCTGCTAAATTTGTCTGGTGAGGTACATGTAAAAGAGAGCATTATACTATATGAGTGTTGTAATGAAGTTTGACTATAAGGCTGTCATACATCCTAAGATGTCAATATGAAAGCATGACTTATGATGTGCACAACATAGGCTTTCAATAGTAGTGTGGACACTTGGTGGTCAAAGTTCAGATTGCTATCTAAATGTGTTCCCAGTGCTTGCATCATTGAGTTTCTGCATAGTAGGACTGTTGTCAATGCTGTGATTAATATGGAACTCCACTTTTCAGAAAGACAACATTACAAACACACATTTCTGCATTTATTTGTAGATTGTGTGCCTTTGTCACCATTCAGGTGTGTGTATTAGCTCCTCCTGTGCTATGTTATCAGCATTGGTGGATTCAATGATTGCACACAATATGCAAAAATCACCAAACCTGGTAAGCCAAAGGCCATATACTTTAGCCTGAACTGTTGAGAAATACAGTTCATACAATGAAGGGCCAAGCACAGATTGCCTGGGGTTTGCCAGTGGTGACATCTCTACTGGTACAGGTTTATTCACTGTCACATGATGTGTTCTGTCAGTGAGCCAATTGTTTACCCATCACCTGATGTAAGGTGTAATCACCAGCTTGGTGGTTTTCTCAATGATACCTGTGTGTGTGTGTGATTGTATCAAAACCCTAGGCCAGATCACAATAGTCAGTATGCACAGTCTTACCTTCCTCCAGGCCTATCACACAGAATCAATGTGTTGTGACATCATCACAGATCACCTATGGCATGACCCAGCACATACACCTTCCTGGTACAGTGGAATGCACATTTCAACAAACCCTCCATGTGGCCTATGTTCCTCTACAAGGGTGTACTTCAACATGCATCCAACTAAGTTGGAGGTACAGCACCTGCTGATTACATGTATAGAGAGATCCTGACTCTCCTTGACTATGAGGTAGACCAACATGTCATTTTGGATCTCTTCTACATGTATACTAGTTTTATCCAGGTGTATGCAACAGACTTGTGTGAGTTGCTACTGCCACATCAGTCCATTACATCTGAAAGATATCCTCAAAGAGATCATCAAGAGCATGCATGATGACAACAGTATCACTTTGTGGAACTTGAACAGAAGAAGGCATTTGACAAAAAATCACAGTGTGGTATTCAATCAGCACTGTCACATGTGGCCATAAACAGCTATATCACCAAATGGTTCGACCAGTGTATGACATACTTGGCATCTCACTATGTTGAAATGTGTAACGTGACATATATCTCAGGTCCAGTGATCAGGTCAGTAGATCAGAAGTGTCAGCTAGGCCCTCGCCTGCCCTTTAGTTAAGTGATGGACATCACAGATGACATGCACATGCTGTGTCCAAATAGTCACCTGAAAGACTACAGCTTGTAGGCAATCATTGACTCCAACTGTGATATTAGTATAATACACACAGTATCAACACATACCAGAGACTGCTGCCACAGCCATGACAACACCTACATTGATGAGATACATTGAGGGATGTGTTACATCAGGAAACAAGACACATCACCCAAGTATAATGTGGACATCACACCATATAATCAGACCAATGGGTATGTGACCTGTATCCTGGGGTAGACGGTAAGTGGTACATCCAACAAAATGTGGTCACAGTGCTGACTACTCCCTTGACTGTAACACAAGTACTGCATATGTGAAGGACATGCATATCAGAGGGCATACTAACATCATGGTTCCCAGCCTTCATCACACCAATAACTGAGAACAGTGCATCCTTCTCCATATACCTCCATAAACATGTTCCAGTGATGTATAACTGAAGTGTACCACCTTTGTCACAGGGTGCTGTCACACAGCTTATTGTCCTTACCCAGGTGTTATTTCTGGGGAATATACATGACTGATGGTGTGGAACACCAGTCAAGTTGTTACACCAGATGTGGGTGCTGCTTGTTCACCTTATGCACACTGCATACATAGGTGTTTTACAACATTGATGGAATGTATATTATTTGTGACAGTGTGAATTGTGCCATAGATATATACCATGCACACAAGGCAACTAGCCTGTAGTGCCCATACTGTCACATACAGGTATAGCAGTGTCCCTCATAACACTTTCTGCAGATATAACAGCACCAGGACAGTGTGCGTGGTTACCCTCATAGAGTGTGGATGTATCATACTAGATGTCCAGTGTGTGTGCAGGCTCATCTGTTATCAATCCACATCAAATATGTTCTGTCAGAGAAATGGGATGAGTGGTGGTAGTATTCAGATATTGTCTGTGATTGTGATTGGTTCTGGTAGTGTTTGCCATGATCCTTTACCTGTGGCCACCATGCTGGAGACCTCTGCTGGTAGTACCCTCATATTCAGGTATATCAGTTCACATAGCTTCCCAATATGCACCCTAGCTCAATTGTATGTCAGAGCGCTGATAGATGTCTTCTGCATTATTCATGTAGGGATGCTTATCTCACACACACATCCTCCCCATTGTTATGTCACCTTGTGTGATAGTCACAGATAACACATTTTCACTGTATAATCCATACTGTACCATATAGGTATGTGTTTGGTGCTGCTGTTACATTGACATGTCCTCCTCTGCTGTACATGCAGGAGTTACACCTGTACTCTTTCCATGTGTTCATTCTTACAATTCGCCTGTGTGTCCCTATTCAATACAGACACACTTTCCTCGAGTGATCACTTTACATGTCAGTCCCATGTCATGTTACCAATCATTATCACAGCTTCTGTACAGATGGCCAGGAATAGGATATCACAATAGTCTGCACTGTAGGTATACTGTACTGTGTTTGGACCATACACTTCACATTCATACCTCCCAACTGTCCAGATATTCCCAGGATGTCCAGATGTTTTCCTTATCAAAAAAGTGGCTTTCTGCCACATCACTGGTATGATCTCTGGACTAATGTGACTCAATATTACAGACATTTGGATGCATACCTTTCAACTGTCCTAATCTGTACAGAATGTCCAGTCTTTGTCTCATATTTGTGATCTTTTCCTCATACCATGTTTTCCTGGCAAATCATAGCCATGTCATTGCAGAGTACAGTTAGTAACTGATGACTGACATTTGAGTTTCAAACTTCATGCTCTTCAGAAAATTCATGCTAATGTACAACCTATATATTCCATCAACTTCATAAGTTTGGACATAGAATATTAACAATCTTTCCATATTTCTGGCCCTTTGTTTTCCCATTTTTATAGCTTTGTCCACATTTCTCACTCTAAGAGGTTGAGAGTGTTACATTCTACATGTGACAGCTATGTCAAATATCTCCCTATTACTGGTCATTTGTCCTCTCATTAACTTGGCTTCTGTGCAAATATGTTGCACTAACAGAATGACAGCTAATTGTACAGCCATACCTCTCAAGTGTACAGACTTTTTCAGAATGTCCATATTTTGCATCATATTTTTGGTCTATTTCTTATACATGTGTGGTTTTCTGGCAAATGATTGGTAAATTATTGAGGAGTGAATTCAGAAAATAGTGACAGACATTTGAGGCTCTGACTTCATACCATACCTCTCAACTGTCCAGATATTTGAAGAATGTCCAGATTTTTTGGCTCATATTTTTGGTCTGTTCCTCATAACATTTGTGGTTTTCTGGCAAATCACTGGGATGATCTGAGGATTGAAGTCACTAAATAATGGCATGCATTTTTATTTCAGACTTCAAATCCTTCAGAAAATGTATGTTAAAATGAATCCTGTTACTCTAGCAACTTTCTCAGTGTATAAGAACAATATTTAAAATATGTCCCTATTTGTGTGCCTTTCTCCCCAATATTGTCAGGCTTTGTCCAGATTTCTTCCATTAAGAGATTAAGAGGTATGCTTCATACCCTTCAGAAAATTAATGTGAATGCAAAACCTGTCATTCTATCAACTTTCTAAGTTTGTAAGAGCAATAGTTAATGTGTCTCCCTAGTTTTCATCATTTGTTCCCACATTATTTATGGCTTTTGTACATATTTCCTGCCATATGAGTTTGAGAAGTTTGTATACAGCCCTGGTAATCATTGTGGCATTTGCACACATCTGTGAACTGTATGTGCTCTCCTTTATACAGAATTGATATCCATGTTCTCTTACAAGGTTTAGCAGCCAGCAGTACTGTTGCGAACCGCAAAACCTAGCTCACCTTATTAATATGCATTGCGTGCTGCCATGCGTTGAGCACTGTCACTGTAACATCCAAATTCGGTGTAGGCTCTGAAACATCTAAATTCGATGTAAGCTCTGTGCAAAGCCTACATGGAGTTTATTGAATCTGAATAGGTGTCTATCATGAACTGCCCAAAAATAAATATTTGAGGAGATAAAAACAGAAGGATTCCCTTTAAGGCTTAACAACGTGAAAATGCATGTCTTCAAATTTCATAATTCTGACATATCATTTGAAAAGAAATGTCATTTGAAAAGTCATCATGGTTGGCAAGGCTGAATGTCAATGTAGAAAAGGAAGGTCCACAATGTGACAGATTGATATGAAAACCACAACAATGGATAACCCCCAAACAGTCATTAGTCTTCTGAATGGAGACTGAACATAGTTCAAGGTAACTATCTACAGAGTCAGCATCAGATTAATAGCTCTTGATAACAACAATATATATATCTATGTTAAATCAAATCAATGTGACAAAATTCAGTAGAGTTTGAAAGCTGAAACACAGGACATCCATTAATCCACAACTATCAACTTTTATTAATTATTATTACGCCCCAAAAGATCATGATGAAAATGTTTATTGGCCTAAAACTTCCTAGTTACCAAGACTGAATAGAAGCCATGTCTCTATACTCTGTCTCTTATAGATTTCTTCATAGAGATTTTTGTCTGGCATGCAATACCATCAAAGACCCCACCCTAAAGATCTCTTATATTTTCAGAAGGTGAATGGTTATACAAACACCCAAACCATGCCATGCTGGTATTTCACAAAGCGCACAAAGTATTCAGACTTACTTCCCTTGCACTTTCTATGATCCTATGATCAATCACATGTGTGATGTGTGATGTATGACACCAATTGCAACTGATATGTGAAGGCCTGTCTGGAACTGATGTGATTTAAATTCCAACGCTACCAACCAGTATATCACCAGATTATGTAAAGGACATTCAAAGTGCACACAAATCTGATTCAATAACTGATACACCATATATACAGCCTGACCCCAAGAGTCTAAACAGAACATGTTTTGTTGCCCTAAACATGGGCTTCCAAGATCTATACCCAGGGTAGGGTTACATGCTGATCACTTATACAGCGGGTCTTCTTCCCACTACTCTTTTTTAAGTGCCTTTCAAAAAACTATCACCCACCCCCCCCACAAACACACACACACACACACACACTCTCCCAGGGAAGGCC
The DNA here is from genome assembly GCF_019279795.1 of Protopterus annectens. NCBI lineage: Eukaryota > Metazoa > Chordata > Ceratodontiformes > Protopteridae > Protopterus > Protopterus annectens. The sequence continues at coordinate 511,317,243 of NC_056726.1, read as the reverse complement.
AGCAGAATTCTTCAAATCCCAAAATAGTTCTTCCTGACACATTCATGCTGACACCAAGATAGATATGGTTACAGATCAAACACACCAGTTACTTAATCATTCTGTGCTTTAGCCAAAATCAGATTATTATAATTAATATCTTAGTGGTAGTATGTTTATGTGAGCTAGCTAACTGTAGACAGATACTACAACTTTGCCAGCCTACAGAAATAAATAGTACCCTCTACATGGATAATAAATAATAATGCATAAATGGATAATAAATAGTAGCCACAAGATCTTAAAACTGAATGTATAAAACTAAACAATAAAGACAGCACTGATACACAATAAATGCACAGTGATTAAGACATTGCACAGAGAATATAAAAATAAGTCAGTTGTACAAGACAAAATATTTTTAAAGAAGAATCTGATCTATGGCTAAATTAATACCCCAGTTGTCTCTTACAGAAGAAATACTGCACCTAACTAGTCTAAGTTAGTAAAGTTATGCAAGACATAATTCAAACAGCAAACCTTCATAGAAATGACGACAAAATCTCCCAAACAAAAACTGCCAGATATTCACGCTAGTTTCAGTTCTAAATATGTGCATCTCAGCTTATTATTCTGTTCCCACGGAAGACCTTGAGGGTGGGGGGATATTACAGCAGATTCCATCACTTTTTCAGCGCACACTAGAAGAAAGGCTACCTAAACAGAAATTATATTTTCTATATAAAGACCACTGCATGCAATAAGGAAGTTTCACATTTTAGTACCAATGACTGCTTCTTTTGAGCCTTTGGCTTAGCACTCCAGGCCCCCTTCTCACCACTTTTTCTGTGAATGACTGGCAGTGGTAGGATTCAAACCCTATCACTTCCAGACAGACCTTCACATATTGGTTGCAATTAGTGCCATCCATTGCACATGTGACTGATTATAGGATCACATTAATTATAGGACATCAGAGAAATACCAGCAGCTTCTGGAAAGTGACCCAGTAGATGGCACAAGGAAGCTGTATCAGGTTGCAAGGCAGTGAGAGAAAAATACAAAAGATGCCCTGCAGCATTCATAAAGGATGCCTGAATCAAATTCATAACCAGTTCAGAGGCCATCAAATGCAGATGGAAGGAGTACTTTAAGAAGAGTCTGAATTAAGAAAACCTTACAGAAGCTTCATTGCCACATCCACATCCTATGATGAAAGAAGGAGGAGAAATCACCCTAGAAGAAGTAGAAACAGCACTAAAGAAATGGAAGTCATGGAAAGCAACAGGCTCAGATGAATTAACAGCAGATATGATCAAGCAGTTGGGTGCCTTAAGGGAGAAGTTGCTCTTGAGGTTACTCATTGCAGTACTGAGAGAAAGATGTATCACAGATGACTGAAGATGACTGAAGAATAATCAGACTATTGCCAGTTGACAGGAGAACAAAGGGGGCATTCATAACTGCAGGAAGTAGAGAGGTATAGCACTCCTGTCAAATTGCATGAAAGTGCTGGAGAACGTGATTGATAAATGAATACACAACGCAGTAGAATCTAAGATGAGAGATGAGCTCTTAGATTCAGATCAGGATGCAGTGCAACTGGCCCTAATCTATAGTGTGGCAGACAGTGGAGAAGAAGAAGAAGAAGGAGATGTAGATAAACAGTTCAACTAAGGCTTCCTAGACCTGGAGAAAGCATATGATAATGACCTACAAAAACTGATCTGGGCACTTCAGTGATTATTTATTTATTTATTTATTTATTTATTTATTTACATTTGTTGACCAAGAGTGTCCGACTGGACGTAGGTCCATTATCAGCGGAGGCCCGGGGAGAAAAGCTCCACAGTTAAAATAAACAGACAGTAGTTACATTGGATTACATAGCGATTAACAATTTAACATAGCAATTACTTACAAACATATTTACAGATGAAGAACATAGTACATCAGTAGACAACTAGAATCTTTATCTGCAAAGTACATAACAGACATTAACAAATGTTACAATAAGAAGTTCCTGCTGTATAATAAGTACTAGGCTTATGAGCATCTGAGCTTGCTATAATCAAGGTAGTTAATGTGGTGGGAAAAAAGGCAGTGGTTGGATGGGGTGGGTGATATTAGAGTGTGAGTTGCAAGGGCATAGCCAGCATGTTTTTAGGTGCGCTTTTAGTAAAGTTTTGAAGTGGGTGCATGATGGTACGGAGGTAATTGTGGGTGGGAGGGAGTTCCATAATTTGGCTATGGTGCAAGAGAATAGTGCTTCACCAGCAGACTTATTGGCTTTAGTGATCTGCAAGTGATTTTTGTTGCTGGATCTTAGTGGTCTGGTGGTGCGATAGGGTTGGAGTAGATTCTGGAGGGATGGGACATTTAGTGGATGGTTTACTAGTTTGTGGGCGAGTGATAGTTGATACCATTGAAGGAGGTGAGGGAGTTCAAGCCAACCCAGTTCAACAAGTAAGAGATAGTGGTGACTACGGTAGGATGCCCCTGTGGTGAATTTGGTGATTTTGTTGTAGCAGGTCTCTAGCTTGTTTAGATCGCATTGCCTTAGGTTGGTATATATTGGAGAGGCATAAAGTAGGGTGGAGATAAGGTGGGAATTTGCTATAGAAATCTTCACTGCTTTGGTGAGAAGTTGCTTATTTCTGTATAACGCTCCTAGTTTTTTGTGGATTTTTTTTTATGGTCATGGATATGTGAATGTCAAATTTTAGTTTATTGTTTATTTCCACTCCTAGCAATTTGGTGTGTTCAGTTGGGTGTATAGTGGTGTTGTCTTTTGCTGTGATGTTAAAGTGAGAGTTGTTTTGAGTATGTTTGGTGGGTTGGAAGATGAGTAGTTTAGTTTTGTTTGGGTTGAGTATTAATTGGGCATCGGATAACCAAGTTTCAACAGAGGAAAAGGCTTCCTGTGTGACTTTTTGCAGTTTGGGTAAGGACTGGGCTGAGCAGATGATGGTTGAGTCATCTGCATATTGTATGAGTGTGCCATGTTTGGTGGCAGAAGCTAGATTATTGGTGAAAACAGGGAAGAATAGAGGTCCAAGGATGGATCCTTGGGGAACCCCTATGGAGACAGGTAGTTGGGGAGATGTGTCATTCTGCCATACAATGGATTGTTGGCGGTCAGACAGGTAACTCTGAAACCAGTTGGTGACTGATTGAGAGAAGGATAGGTTATTGAGGACAGAGATGAGTTGTTTGTGTGGGACAATGTCAAATGCTTTAGATAGGTCTGGGAAAGTAGCAGAGGAGAGATAGCCATTGTTTTTATGCTGAAGGATAGTGTTAGTAAAGGAAAGTAAGGCAGTGGTGGTGCTATGGTTTGGTCGGAAACCATGCTAAGTATTGGAAAGGAGATTGTTAGTAAGGAGGGAGTCTGTCTGAGACCTGAGAATGCATGCATCTCTCTAGTATTTTGGAGAGTGGAGAGAGAATAGCTATGGGGCAGTAATTGGTTAGTTCTGTGGAGGGGCCACCTTTATGGAAGGGAATTATATGTGATACTTTCCACAGTGTGGGAACGTAACTTTCTGACAGAGATCGGTTAATCAAGATGGATACTGGGTAGGCCAGAGCATCAGCTGCGATTTGTAGGTATTCACTTGGGAGGTTATCTGCTGCTAATTTGGTGGGCTTAAGTTTAGTTAAGAGTTTTTTTTATGTTGGATGTAGGTACAGGAGAAAAAGGGAAGGCAGTGGGGAGATTACTAGTTGAAGGTGTGGGTTGGAGGGGATAGGGGTTGTGTTGTTTAGCAAGTGATAGTATGGTTTGTGTGAAGTGTGTGTTGAATGAGGTAGCAATATTTTTGGAGGAGTGAGGGATGTTAGGAGGAGGGGTACTGACTTTACCTGGGTGGAGGATGGAGTTTATGGAGGACCAGAATTGTTTGTGGCTGTGTTGGGAGGAGTCTAGGGAAGACTGGTAGTATTGGAATTTGTCCTGTTTTATTAGCTTTTTAACTCTATTGCCTAGTTCTAGGAATTTCTGTCTAGTTGAGGGGGTTTTGGTTTTGCACCAGTGCTCCCAGGCTTTATCCCTGTTTTTCATTTCTGACTTAGTGGTTTTCTGTAGCCATTGGGAGGGTTGTGTTTCGTTCTGGAAAGTCTTATGGGGGCATGGTAATTAAGGATGCCCAGGAAGGTAGTATTAAAAAATTCAACTGTGTCATCAAGACTGAGGTACTTTAGGGGATGCCAGTTACATTCTTTGAGGGATGAGATGAATGTGAGTGGGTTAAAGTTTAGTTTTTTATGTATTTGACGGTAGATGACAGGTTTAGCTTGGTATAGGTATTTTTTGAGTAGGAATGTTGGGGAGTGATCACTGAGGCTATCTGATAAGCAGCCTGTTATATATGACTCGGGAGCTCTTACTGACTAGTATCCAATCCAGGGTAGTGTGCTTGCTGGAGTTTTTATTTATCCTGGTTGGTGACTGGACTAGTTGGGTGAAGCCATGAAGGTTTATATGATGGGTTGGATTGTTGCCAGAACAGGATTGCCAGTCAATATTGAAATGACCTAAAATGATAATTTCTTGGGGGAGATGGTGGGTAGACCAGCTGAGGAGGTTTTCTAGTGGATCAACCATCGTGATGGTTCAAGATCTTTGAGACATTGATCAAATTAATGAAGGTTATGTACAATGACCCAATAATGCAAGTACAAAAAGTGTTCAGACACATACGGGTTCCCAGTGAACTGGTGATGCATAAGGGTTCAGCTCAGATTCCATTCATGTTCATACTGATGGTGTACTACATTAATAAACAAGATGGAGGGAACAGATCAACAAAGATACTGAATGCAATAATGACACTATACAAGCTGAGTCTGAACAGGAAATTCAGCAAATGATAACAGAATGGAATGCAAAACAGAAGGCACGTGAGATAAAACTGAGTACAGACAAGACAAGGGTCATGGCAGCAAATAGAGGAAATCAGAAGTTGAACACTGAAACAGAAGGGGAAAATAGTGGAAGAAATGGTTGCAGAGAAGGAAGTCTGAATGAGGAGGTCAAAACTAGAATCATAGGTGGTGCAGTCAGTAGTAGTGTATGACAGAAGAATTATGTATAAGCTGACGATTAAGGTGTGCAAAAGCTAGAAACTGAGAAAACTACACATATACTGTACCTGTGGTGATCAGTGTGGAATGTATTTTAGTTCCAGAAGAAAAGCAGCAATGGATAGTAGAGGTCTCCCTGAATATCAAGCATGGCTCCAGATTGTAGGATCACTGGATAAGAAGGTTTTATTGCCAACAGTGACTTGTGATAATGGCAGGACAGCAATGAAAGGGTAGCAGTAGATCTGCTGAGAAGGGAGCTCAGAGAACAGCTACAACTGGGGACTAGTTAGGATAGTATATGATTATGCAAAACTAAGTACAACTTAACACAATACATTCCAGAATCCAGCTTCTTTCTAGGTACTAATGTGTTTACTGATTTAGTGTGAAAGCAAGAAGCATGTGTGTCTGTGATAAAATTTAAGTATTGCCATAAATTAATCCATTGCTCAAGTCATAAGATGGATACCATTATATTACAAACTGTTAGACCTAGGGTTGAAATTTTCTAAGTAAATAAAAATTTGTTGGGGAAAAAAAAAACTGTTCGACATAAGATCGACAATCATCATCATCAACCCTTTTTTTCCCATTTTTCTATATGGGGTCAGGCTGTTGCGTTAACTGTCGCCATCTCTCTCCATTCAATGCCTTCTTCGATACTCATGTCTGACTGTCACAGATCTTCTCTCACACAATCCATCCACCTCTATGCTGGATGCCCTTGTTTTCTCTTACCTTCTTCCTGTCTGTTCCAAATCTTCTTCACCAGATTGTATTATGATTTTCAGCACATGTCCCCAAACCACAGTATTCAGTTCTCTTTGATCTTTTTTGCAATTGGAGCTACTTTGGTTTTCATTGTTATGTCCTCATTTCTTCACTGTTCCACAGTATGCATCCTACCACCCATCTCAGGCACTTCATTTCTATCACTTCTAGTTCCCTCATCTGCTATGCCTTTACTGTCCGGTTTCTGCATCATACCATAGTACTGGTCACATCACTGTTTTGTACACCTTACTTTTCTGTTTCTTTAGCATTCTTCTGTCATATGCTACACCTGACACTCTATGCTACTTGGCTGCAGCCCCTCTGATTCTAGCTTTGACCTCTTTATTCAGACTTTCCTTCTCCTCAACCTCCCCTCCTAGATACTTGAAGCTGCAAACCTTTTCCACTGTTTTCTCTTCTCTATCTCGATTCTCATCTTCTTTTGATTTTACCAATTTGCTGCCATTACTACTGTCTTATATGTGCTTAGTTTCATCTCATGTGCCTTAAGTTTGGCATTTGCTTCCCCTTAGCCTTTCCTGTAGTTCTTGCTCAGAGTCTGCCTGTAATGCCATATCATCTGCAGCAAGGAACTTTGCTGATCTGTCCCCTCCTAGTTGGTTGTTGATGCAGTCCATCACCAGTATGAACAGCAGTGGGCTCAGAGCTGAACCCTGATGCATTCCTACTCCCACTGGGAGTCCTTCTGTGAGACCGAGCTCTGTTCGTGCTTGAGTAAATGGTTCCTTGTACATAGCCTGCACTAACATCAGGTCAATTACGCTGCATCCTTATCTGAATCAGAACTGCTCTCCTGATATCTTAGTTTATACTACTCTGCATACCCATTTATCAATCACCCTCTCCAGAACCTTCATGCAATATGACAGGAGTTTGATACCTCTGTATGGCTAAGATCCACAAAACACATATAAAAATGTGCAGTTATACAGTTGGAAAGATATGTTCAAAGGGTTTCACTTTGAAGGCTAGGAATAACAGAACATCATACCTCTGAATGTGGAAGACCAGAGGGTCGAAGTGCTGAAACATCAAATCCTGTGAATGGAGATCACCATATAGTGTCAAAAGGGAACTGTACCATTCTGTTCACTGTAGTGCGATCACAGAGTTGATATATTTAAGGAGCAGGGGGTGGGGGGATGCAGGGGTACTTGTCCCCTGCAAAAATGTGAAATAAGAAGTTTTCATGTTTTAGTTTTTATTTTTTTTTTGTAGATTCAATGTTTCAGCACTTCGATCCTCTGGTCTTCCTTGATCAGAAGTTCGAAGTTCTGAAATTTTGAGTCTTCAAAGTGAATCCATTCAAAGACATAGCCGCATCACTTTCATAATCTATTGCAAATAAATATTTATTACCAGAATAAGAAAATTGGACTAGGAAAAGGAAATGAAAGACAGGATGAAAAACAAGAGCCTAAGTCCCACCTACTCACAGAGGGGAATGTGAGTGTTATTCAGCATGAGCTTGGACTACCACTTCCACTGGAACTCGACTATATGTTTGGGCAAAATGCAGTAGACATGTGGAGGGAGAGCAGCTATTTCCTGAACAAATAGCTGAGCTTGGGTAAGGTAAGTGTGGCATCCATGAGGATGGAGTTGGATGGCTTGGAAATTAAGCACTTTGGTTTAGTAGGTGGCTGGGGGACTTATGGTAATAGTTTGGAAGTGGTGTTTGGGAATACTGAGCAAAAGGGAATTTTAGAGTTTGGGACTGAGCAAAAGGGAATTTTAGAGTTTGGGATTAGTCATGGAATTTAGTTTTAAAGAGTGGCGGGAGTTTAGGTTTAGGACATAATTAGGGAGTTAGTGTTATGAAGTGACTGGAAAATTTAGCTTTAGAAAATGATTGAGAAATTTAGATTTAGGGTTCAGGATGGAAGTACAGATTTAGGGGCGGACTGGGGAATTTAAGTTTAGGGATCGACTTGGAAATTTAAGTTTAAGGAGCTGGAGGGAAGTTTAGGTTTAGAGACTAATTGGGGAATATATATTTAGAGAGCAAGAGGTGAGTTTGAAGTTGGGGAGTAAGAAGGGAAATTAGGTTTAGGGACTGGGAAAGAGTTTTAAGGTTAGGGTTTGGGAGCAATGTTTCAGGGTAGGGTTAAGGGCTGGGTGGAGGTTTGCGGTTAGACTTAGGGTTCTGGGGTGACTATGTAGCTTACTTGGGTTCATCTTTGGGAGGGTTGTGGAATTTTATAGAATTAGACTAGTAGGAAGAAGGGTACTTGCTGTTTTGATCAAGTGACAAACAAGCCAGCAATGTGCTATTAGGATGTGAATGCTTGTAGTAGATCCTGAAAGAAAAGCTAAAGAAAGCAAAACTAAAATATTTATAGGTAATTGCACACACACACACACACACACACACACACACACACACACACACACACACACACATACACACACACACACACACACACACACACACACACACACACACACACACACACACACACACACACACACACACACACACTTACATACACACATATGCACACACACAAACACACATATGGGTATTTTAAGATAGATCATAATGTTGACTGGTCGACATTCAAAATATCAACATAAAATACTCAATAAAAAAACAAACTGACACCACAGTGCATATGCTACGTGACTTAACTTTGGAGCATGCAAATAACAAAAGCATGTTTTTTGCTAGTCATATATTCTGACTCTAAGATCACACAAAATAGGTGAGAGAGCACATACCCCATCTAAGGTATTACAGTGATCTCACACAAAAAATTGCAACAAGCTAAACTCCGATGTGATGGTAATAAAACAAAAATACCACAAATTTATGGTAATATAAATAATAAGATTAATTTTTCTAACAGTAGTCCAGTGTTTTTATTAGATATGTCCTGTGATAGTAGTTCCATTAAGGAAATTACAAGAAGAAATCCAAACATTTTACAGGGTAATCCTGATGTTTATAAAGTTGTAGGAGAAGAACCTAAGTTTGTATATCAGCGGAATATGAATTTTAAAAGGTTATTAGAGAAGAATGAAACATGTGGAAGTGACTAGTACAAACAAACAGAAAGGGATGTTTACTTGTGGGATGCATAATATTTGTAGGTTCATTTTAGAAAGTTCTTTTGTGATTTTAGAATTTTGAAATTATAATCCATAGTTCTGCTTAGATTTTAATATCCTGATAGGAAATATACTTTAATTTTTAGAAAAATCTAACTAAAAGTATACTAAAAGATAGATTAATCTAGACTCTTTATTATTTTCTAAAAATTAATACACAGTCAAGATAATTTTTTAATTATTCCTGTCAAAAAGTTTTCTACTGGAGATCTCAACATGAGCAATTCAAAGAACCCACACCAGGAGAGTGTAGTGAATAAAGAATTACATCTTATAATAACAAACATCCAAGAACTGTCATTAAAAATGGGCAAATTTGAAAACAAAATGGATATTATCAAACAAAAATGCAGTAAACAACTGGAACTTCTAAATGGAATAGTACAAAAACAATCTGAACAGATTATTGCCTTAGAGGAAACAGTAACTGACCTGGATGCTAGAGTGACAGAAAATGAACATCACAATGAATTTCTTCTGAAACAAAACACCAGGCTGATTGAGAAACTGGAAGACCTTGAAAGTAGATCAAGGAGGAATAACATAAAAATATATGGAATTCCTGAGAAAGAAGAAGGGGCTAACATGATTCAGTTCCTCAGTAAGTGTTTTTTATCAGCACTAAACATGCCTGAATCCCTATCTTTTGGAATTGAGAGGGCTCATCGGTCCCTGGCAAATCTAACTTCGCCTATGAGTTCATCTAACCCCAGATCTATAATAGTTAGATTTCTTTCCTTACAAGACAAGGACTTAGTGCTGAAATTAGCTTGGAGTAATTGTCCTATCAAAATGGGTGAAAAAGTTATTTGTTTTGACAATGACTACACCTCTACAGTCATATCCAGAAGAAAGGAATGCCTTCCTCTAATTAAGTCCTTAAAAAAAGCCAATATTAAAGCTCAAATTCTTTTTCCTGCAAGAATAAAAATCACATTGCCAGAAGGAATGAAGATCTTTGATTCCTACAAGAAGCAGTAGAATTTATCCAAAAGAAGAAAATACTGTCAGGCACAGAAGAAATGGAATGGTCATCTCAGAGTTTGAAGAGACAGGCAACAAAAAATGGATGGTGTGTGAAGGAAGGAAGGAGCAAACAAAACTAAGAAACTAAAGGACAAATGAATAAATTCCTTCTAATTTTAAATGCTTTGTTTTATGAATCATAATATATTTGATTCTGGAAAATCTGTACTGTAAAGTAATGTGAATCATCTTTATTATTAACTTTCTCTTTTCCTTTCTATGTCTACTTCTTCTAATTACATATAGTACTAAGTATTTAAATAACACTCTCTCTTTCTCTCTCTCTCTCTCTCTCCTTTCTTCCTATTGCTTTTTGTTACTAATGTTCCTTTTTTTTCTTTTTCCAACTATAAGTACTTTACAGACTTTTCCCATTTTAATAACTACAAATGATATATGTCTTCTAATTCTTCAGTAATATTGTAATTTAACTTAATACCAAAGTCCATTTTTTCGGGTCTATATTATATCTTCGAATGCTTAAAAAAGTGAACGATGAATAATCAACCCCATATAAGTGAAAACTTACAATCTCAAAAGCTCAGAACAGAGATTTGTTTCCAAGGGAAAAAAATCGCTGTTCCAAAAAAAAAAAAAAAAAACGAAAAACAAAATTGAAAGAATACATAAAGTGGGGGGCTTATTTCTATACTTAAATATACCAACTCCGAGATCGTACTACAGTGCCAAAAATGGCAAGTAACGGAAGTGGTGAAGCGAATACTTTCCCTGGGAACAAATTCACTTAAAAGCTACTTCGCTATTTTGCCTTTTCGTTGTTTTAAGTTCGACCAAGGCGCATTTGATAGAATGCATCTTTGGTTATCTAATAGGAACCCCATTTTTTCTAGTGGGTCGGTGGTGTTTCTGATTAGTGTTTCTAACTAGATGTTTTAGACTCTTTGTTTAGACACATATAAACATTAATACAGTACATTAATGGTGTTTTATAGATGGCTAAATATAAGTTTTATATATATATATATATATATATATATATATATATATATATATATATATATATATATATATACTAGGTTCTTTTTTTCCCTCTGGTCTGGTTAATTGGTGGGTAAATTATTGAAATGTTATAAAATGATTTCTGATTTGTGGCAGCTGTTGTTACTTCTAAATAGCTGTTTTTATATGAAAGCATTAATTTGTTCATGATGTTGATGTTTTGTGAGAAAACTGGTGGTCTGTGTGACTGTTCTCATTGTGGAGATTCATGATATGCACTGACAAGGCAGCTTGATGATTTTTTTTCTTTCTGTAAACTCTAAAAACTTCAAGATTTGATTTTCCGCCGAAAATACTTTTTTCCTCACTAGAGACAACCTCTGCTGTGCATGAGCCTATTTAGATACTTTTTAACAAGTTTATGAAGCTGCAGCTTGAGGAAACAACAGTGATGACATCATTTGACCTTTTGAACTTATTAAGTGGCTGCATTTAGAATTATTTTCTTTTGAAATTCTGTTATCCTTCACTTAGATACTTTAAATGGTAAATAATTAGTTCTGATAAAAGTGTTTAACTCTTTAAACATACATATGTTCTTTTATAGATGCATACATTCTGCAGATTCAGTGAGACTTTTAGTACCTAAATGACATTAAATGAACTAGGAACTGCATTAGAAAACTCATTATGCATATTAACATCAGACTTATGTTACATAACTAAACCTTTAGTAACTAAACAGAGAGTTGTGAGGCTGTTTTTGTAATAAGTGTTATATATATATATATATATATATATATATATATATATATATATATATATATATATTCAACAGATCCTTACATGAAAAATGTTAGCTAGATGTCTGACAAAATGGTTAAAACATCTGATGTTTCTTGAAAAGTCTTGGAAATATTAACAATCTTCTTAACCTTCAGCTTCTAATGTGTATACATACTTTGATCTGATCTGTATTTCTGACATTTCCACTTATCAGAGGTGCTATTATTATATGTGACATATTCATATAGCTTCATTTATATTGGAAACTCTCATTTTAATGTATATTTCATGGACTCAGATTTATTTTGTTGCTTTCATAATGCTTTTCTTTTTAGTTTTATACTATATTCTAAGCTTAGATAGATTATTTGTGTATTTTGGTGTTGGAGAGGTGGTGGATGGATGGTTTAGTTAAGTTTTTAACTAAACCAGAAACTTTATGTTTCATATATGTGTTTGTAAATAGTTTTGGGTTTTTTAAAGTAGTGCTTAATATACGTTATATATCCATGATAAGTACGTTTTCAGTAGATTTCAAGTCAACACAGAAGAAAGGTCTTTCAGTAAGTAACAGCATACACCTTATAGTCAATGGCTTATAAATGTTTATCATTAAATATTAATGGTTTCAACAATAATGTCAAAAAAGCTGGTTTGCTTAAATATATCAAAATGCATAAAGCCCAGATCATCTTTTTACAGGAAACCCATCTATTAAAAAAAGATCTACCAAAATACTCATTCAATGGCTATACCATTCTGGTTGATTCATGTTTAAGACTAAGAGAAGGGGCATTTTTATTCTATGGAAAAATACTTATACTATGGCAAGAATTATAGGTACAATTTCAGATAAAGATGGGATGCTAAGCATGGTTATTTTGGAAATCAATAGGAAGTATTATACTTTGATTAATACATACTGGATGCCAGGACTGCATTCTAAATATGTTGACAAATATCTGGACTTGATTACTTTACATGCAAAAGGGGAAATTATAGCAACAGGTGATTTTAACTGCCTATTATCAGGCAATGATACTTCTACAAATGGTAAAATAAAACTAACATCTCAAGCCAAGAAGTTAAATGACTTTACAAACCAGATGAACCTTAAGGATATACATGATCTAAGAAAACATTATTCCTTATTCTATACTCACTATGCATATCAGTTTGGTACACAAACAAACATTGATAAGGTCTTTGTATCAAATAATATATACTCAGAAATAAGTGACATATCTATAATGACTTGTCCACTTTCAGACCATAATGCTATAAACTTTACATTAACTATGCATACAGATGATTTAAGATTTCTACAAAATATTCCTGATTTCATAACTAAGTTAAAAGACTTTAGGGAATGGATAATGAAAGAAATAGACAATGATAATGGTAACGTGACTGATACTATACTATGGGACACTTTTAAAGTTTATATATATGGTACTATAAAATCTTGGTAGCTTAAAAAAAGGAGAGAGTGGGACAAAGAACTTTTAGACTTACAAAAAAATAGACAAGATAAAAATGGACGGAAAACCAAATAAAGTAGCACATAATGAAATTACTAAGTTATAGTACAAAACAAGTGTAGGGAAGGCGTAGTGGCAGAAATCAGTCTCTCTCATAAGCTACACAGACATATATTCAGGATGTGTAACTCTGTTTTCAATAAGCCTTTTGGCACGACAGAAGCAATAGTCCACAAGCAGTAGTCAGTGTCTCACATAGGCTACACAAACCTATGTTTAAGATGTGTAACTCTCTTTCCAAAAGCCTTTCATCACGACAAAAACAATAATCCATGAGCAGTTTTCACTTCACATGGGATATTCAAGAATGACTCCTGCTCTATTTCAAAGAGCTTTATTAAGTGTAAAACAGGCTAGCGCTTTCACCCAAAGGCTTCCTCAGGCCATTAAAATGTGAACAAAATTAAATACCTTTATATACATTTCTGTTACAATTAAGGTTGATGTCACTTCCTGCCTTCACGTTAATTAATATTATACAAATCAATTCATTAACAAAAACAACATAATCACTCTATCCTTTCTGCGCTATTTCATTATCATTATAAATATTAAAAATATATTAGATAAAAAACTTTCCATAAAAGAAAAAATATAATATTTTAATATAATAATATATTATACGATTTAATTCATATCTTTCTTGTACTATCAATCACATAATACTTGCAATTAAACTCGATTTATATAAAAATATATATAAAAAGTTTAAAACTTTTATATTAATATTATAAAAATGTATTTAAATCTGATTTTCATCTTGAATCAATTATTATACTTTCATTCCAAACTGGTGCAGGTATTATATGCACATACTTTTGCATGACATTAAGTAACTATCATACATTATTGATTATTAATGATTACACTTAATTGTCATGAATTAATGCAAATATATTAGTTCATAATTTTCTAGCCTTTAATACGGGCTTGATAGGAATTCTATCATTTAGCCCAGGTGGGTGGTCAGCCCTCATCCTGATAATCCATTTCATTTCATTCTGTTCAGTTCTATTCGTTACATCACCGCATCTGATAGTCACATAGTTATTCTGTATCACCATGAATTTAAATGTGTGATCCATAGATGTCTCTAATACAAGTTTAGATAGGGCATTATTATGTGATTTTATTTTTATCAGTTTGGTACACAAACAAACACTGATAAGGTCTTTGTATCAAATAATGTATACTCAGAAATAAGTGACACTTATAGTTTTAACTTAAAGTTTATATATATGGTACTATAAAATCTTGGTAGCTTAAAAAAAGGAGAGAGTGGGACAAAGAACCTTTAGACTTATAAAAAAATAGACAAGATAAAAATGGATGGAAAACCAAATAAAGTAGCACATAATGAAATTACTAAGTTAAATCAAAAATACTTAAAAGTTCTGAATCATAAGGTAGCCATGAACATGGAAAAACTGAAATTAAAATCTTATGCTGTAAATCCTAAATATGTACCTAAAACAGCAGTAAGATCCAAAAACAAACAAACAAAAAAAAAAAAAAAAAACAAATAATCAGACTCTTATTAATGAGATTAAATGATTAAATATAAAAGTGATGGTTCAGTTAATAGTACATCTAACTTAATGGGCATTTTAGAAGTGTTCAAAAACTACTATAAAGATATAAATAATAACACACCACTTTTGGAGACAGATAATGTAATAAATACTTTTATTCAAGCAAATATAACTACTAAGGTGTCAATGCAACAAAATAACATATTAAATAAACAAATAACACTAACAGAAGTGAAAGATTATATAAAAAATGTAAAAGAAAATAAAGCACCAAGACTGGATGGAATAATTCCTGAACTATATAAGATTTTTCCTGAATATATAATAAAAAAAATGATGAGTGCCTTTACTATGGTTATCCAAACATGTATAACACCCCCATCATGGAACTATTCAATTATCTACCCCATTTTAAAACAAGGTAAGGACCCCAAATCTTGTGATTCATATAGGCTAATTTCATTACTAAACATTGATTATAATATTTTCATGACAATATTAGCTATTAGGATAAAGAAAATATTATCTAATTGAATACATAATGATCCAACAGGGTTCATTCTTCATAGAAAAGTGCAAGATAACATTATTAAATTACTATCATTAATAGACATAGCATGCAAATATAAAAAAACAACTATTATCAGCCTAGACATAGAAAAGGCTTTTGATTCTATTAGTTGGTCTTATCTACAAAGAATTCTGATTGGTTTTGAATTCTACTAAGATGTTTTCAACTTATTAATGAAAATTTATAGTGGGGCACAAGCTTATGTGAACATCGGGTCATGCCTATCCTCACCACTAGAAATCCTCAAGGGAACTAGACAAAGTTGTCCTTTGTCACCATTATTGTTTGCTCTTTCAATTGAACCTTTTTCTACACATATCAGAAACAAGCAACATATAAAAGGCTTTCAAGTTAATAAGGACTATTGTCCTGAGATACAATTATTTGCTGATGATATGCTGTTAATGTTGGGTGATACTGATGGTTCTTTGCATGATGTTATAAATACCTTAAGCAAGTTTAAAAGAATTTCCTGCCTTAAATGTAATCATAATAAATCCAAAACATTACTAATTAACAAAAAGATCAACAAAAACCTAAGAGAGAAAATAGCCTGTTTAATTGTGAGAATGATGTATTAGTATATTTGGATGTCAGTATAAAGAGTACATGGAAAGAGTCTGTTAAACTAAATTACAATAATTTAATAACCATCATTAGTGAACTAATCAAAAATGGAATAAAATGGTCTTCACAATGGAAGATAGGCTCTCTTTAATTAAAAGGATACATTTACCTAAAATTTTGTTTTATATACAGTTATTGATATTTATTTAAAAAAATAGATTCCATGCTACTTAAATTTTTATGGTTCCCCTTAAAACCTAGGATTGCGTATAAATGGCACATTAGAGCTTGGAGCAATAAGGGGATAGCATTCCCTAGCTTAGATCTTTATTTCAAATCAGTTATAATTAATGTAATATTACATTGGATCTCACCTACCTATATATCTGGGTGGAAAATAATATATGAGATTCATATAACTGATGTCAGAACTATAGAAAATCAATTTAAGGAACAATACAGAATAAGTAGAGTTAATTGGATTTTATGTGAATTTTGTTTATTTAATAAGAAGTTTGATAATTTTTCTTATGGCATTAATCAAATATGTAATAACTTTAAAATATAATTGATTGTAATTACAACATTAAACAATTCCTATTTATTATATTCCCTATGGCATACTCCCCTGATTGCCTAGATTCTTTCAACATCAATGCGATGCAAAAATTAAAGGAAAATAACTTGATATTCTGGTATCACTTTATTGAAAATAAGAGTACTAAACCACTAAACTCTCTTCTATGTAGTTTTGATAATAGTCAAGACAGTTGGTTGTTTATACACTCATTACTGCAGTTTATAAA